>NW_027507964.1:172500-187808 GCF_051348905.1 Ranitomeya variabilis | reverse complement strand
CCACAGAATGCAGACTCTGGGTGCCACAGAATGCAGACCCTGGGTGCCACAGAATGCAGACCCTGGGTGGCAGTGAACGCTGACCCTGGGTGGCAGAGAACGCTGACCCTGGGTGGCAGAGAACGCTGACCCTGGGTGGCAGAGAACGCTGACCCTGGGTGGCAGAGAACGCTGACCCTGGGTGGCAGAGAACGCTGACCCTGGGTGGCAGAGAACGCGGACCCTGGGTGGCAGAGAACGCTGACTCTGGGTGGCAGAGAACGCTGACTCTGGGTGGCAGAGAACGCTGACTCTGGGTGGCAGAGAACGCTGACTCTGGGTGGCAGAGAACGCTGACTCTGGGTGGCAGAGAACGCTGACTCTGGGTGGCAGAGAACGCTGACTCTGGGTGGCAGAGAACGCTGACTCTGGGTGGCAGAGAACGCTGACTCTGGGTGGCAGAGAACGTTGACTCTGGGTGGCAGAGAACGCTGACTCTGGGTGGCAGAGAACGCTGACTCTGGGTGGCAGAGAACGCTGACCCTGGGTGGCAGAGAACGCTGACTCTGGGTGGCAGAGAATGCTGACCCTGGGTGGTAGAGAACGCTGACTCTGGGTGGCAGAGAATGCTGGCTCTGAGGGGCTGTGAATACTGGCTCTGAGGGGCTGTGGATTGGTGTAGAGGGGCTGTGTGGTGATGTAGAGGCCTACAGAGCCACACAGCCCCCTGGTGTGACTTCTCGAGTGTCATGACAGCTGACTGTATATACATGTATACACATACATGTATGTACATGTGCCATGACCGATCCTTAGACCATACATACATGGATTGTCACTTACCCAAACCGAGGATGAAGAGGCTTAGCTGCTCCACATGATGATGATGGAGGCCGGAGAGCAGTGTTCCTCCATAGCGATGTCGTCCATTAAGGAAACTTGGTGTCCTTGTCCCGCCAGTTCTTGAGCCAGTGTCCACGATGCCTTGTTACCTATTGGAAAAAAAAAAAGGGAAAAAAAGGAAATTATTGAATTTTGACATTATTTTTATTCTAAGCCCTATTATTTCTACTGGTATATTAACCCCTTGTTCCACGAGCGTATATTCCCAGCAGACACACAGCGAGCGGGCGACTGTCCCAAGTGTTACCTACTGAGAGACAGGGAAAGAAAGAACAATAATTAATAAGGGAAATATTGCATTCATAATTAGTGTTCACAGCAAAGTGACTGAGCTCAGCTCCCCCTAACCCTCCCCTACCCCACAGGGAACGCCTGTACCCCGCCATGCCCCCCACAGCTGACCCTATACATTGTCCTCACCTCCCCCTGCAGGGACCCAGCCTCCCCGCAGTGCCCCCCACAGCTGACCCCATACACCTTGCTCAGCTCACCGTCCCCATCCAGGGACAGCCTGTCTCCCCCACAGTGCCCCCCCATACACTGCGCTCAGCTCACTGTCCCCCTCCAGGGACAGTCTGTCTCCCCCGCAGTGTTCCCCCATACACTGAGGAGGGTGTCAGTGGCTGGAGGAGGGTGTCAGTGGCTGGAGGAGGGTGTCAGTGGCTGGAGGAGGGTGTCAGTGGCTGGAGGAGGGTGTCAGTGGCTGGAGGAGGGTGTCAGTGGCTGGAGGAGGGTGTCAGTGGCTGGAGGAGGGTGTCAGTGGCTGGAGGAGGGTGTCTGTGGCTGGAGGAGGGTGTCTGTGGCTGGAGGAGGGTGTCTGGGGATGGAGGAGGGTGTCTGGGGATGGAGGAGGGTGTCTGGGGATGGAGGAGGGTGTCTGGGGATGGAGTAGGGTGTCTGGGGATGGAGGAGGCTGTAAGGGGATGGAGGAGGCTGTAAGGGGATGGAGGAGGCTGTAAGGGGATGGAGGAGGCTGTAAGGGGATGGAGGAGGGTCTCAAGGGCTGGAGGAGGGTCTCAAGGGCTGGAAGAGGGTCACTGAGGGCCTGGGGTGGCAGAGCTTGTGGCGTGCTGCAGGAGCCAATAAAGGGGGCAGAGTGAGTATGTGGGCCTGGTATGGTGCTGTAGAGGCTGTGTGGCACTGACGGGAAGCTGGCCCAGAGTGCCAGAGAATGCAGACCCTGGGTGCCAGAGAATGCAGACCCTGGGTGCCAGAGAATGCAGACCCTGGGTGCCAGAGAATGCAGACCCTGGGTGCCAGAGAATGCAGACCCTGGGTGCCAGAGAATGCAGACCCTGGGTGCCAGAGAATGCAGACCCTGGGTGCCAGAGAATGCAGACCCTGGGTGCCAGAGAATGCAGACCCTGGGTGCCAGAGAATGCAGACCCTGGGTGCCAGAGAAAGCAGACCCTGGGTGCCAGAGAACGCAGACCCTGGGTGGCAGAGAACGCAGACCCTGGGTGCCAGAGAACGCAGACCCTGGGTGCCAGAGAACGCAGACCCTGGGTGCCAGAGAACGCAGACCCTGGGTGCCAGAGAACGCAGACCCTGGGTGCCAGAGAACGCTGACCCTGGGTGCCAGAGAACGCTGACCCTGGGTGGCAGAGAACGCTGACTCTGGGTGGCAGAGAATGCTGGCTCTGAGGGGCTGTAGATTGGTGTAGAGGGGCTGTGTGGTGATGTAGAGGCCTACAGAGCCACACAGCCCCCTGGTGTGACTTCCCGAGTGCCATGACAGCTGACTGTATATACATGTATACACATACATGTATGTACATGTGCCATGACCGCTCCTTAGACCATACATACATGGATTGTCACTTACCCAAACCGAGGATGAAGAGGCTTAGCTGCTCCACATGATGATGGAGGCCGGAGAGCAGTGTTCCTCCATAGCGATGTCACCCGTTAGGGAAACTTGGTGTCCTTGTCCCGCCAGTTCTTGAGCCAGTGTCCACGATGCCTTGTTACCTATTTGAAAAAAAAAGGAAATTATTGAATTTTTAAATAATTTTTATTCTAAGCCCTATAAATTCTACTGGTACATTAACCCCTTCTTCCATGAGCGTATATTCCCAGCAGACACATAGCAAACGGGCGACTGTCCCAAGAGCTTCCTGTGGGTGACGCTCTGTTACCTACTGAGAGACAGGGAAATAAAAAATAATAATTAATAAGGGAAATATTGTATTTTATAATTAGTGTTCATAGCAGTAACAACACAGGCCTCCTAACCCTCCCCTGACCCCACAGGGACTGCCTGTACCCCCGCCATGCCCCTCACAGTTGACCCCATATGCTGAGCTCTGCTCCCCCTCCCCTTTCCCCTACAGAAACAGCCTAAGGGAGGCCGTGAGAGCCTATCATCGGTCGGAGGCCGTGAGAGCCTATCATCGGTCGGAGGCCGTGAGAGCCTATCATCGGTCGGAGGCCGTGAGAGCCTATCATCGGTCGGAGGCCGTGAGAGCCTATCATCGGTCGGAGGCCGTGAGAGCCTATCATCGGTCGGAGGCCGTGAGAGCCTATCATCGGTCGGAGGCCGTGAGAGCCTATCATCGGTCGGAGGCCGTGAGAGCCTATCTTCGGTCGGAGGCCGTGAGAGCCTATCATCGGTCGGAGGCCGTGAGAGCCTATTGGAGGCCGTGAGAGCCTATCATCGGTCGGAGGCCGTGAGAGCCTATCATCGGTCGGAGGCCGTGAGAGCCTATCATCGGTCGGAGGCCGTGAGAGCCTATCATCGGTCGGAGGCCGTGAGAGCCTATCATCGGTCGGAGGCCGTGAGAGCCTATCATCGGTCGGAGGCCGTGAGAGCCTATCATCGGTCGGAGGCCGTGAGAGCCTATCATCGGTCGGAGGCCGTGAGAGCCTATTGGAGGCCGTGAGAGCCTATTGGAGGCCGTGAGCACCAGTCGGAGGCCGTCTGAGGCCGTGAGAGCCTATCATCGGTCGGAGGCCGTGAGAGCCTATCATCGGTCGGAGGCCGTGAGAGCCTATCATCGGTCGGAGGCCGTGAGAGCCTATCATCGGTCGGAGGCCGTGAGAGCCTATCATCGGTCGGAGGCCGTGAGAGCCTATCATCGGTCGGAGGCCGTGAGAGCCTATCATCGGTCGGAGGCCGTGAGAGCCTATCATCGGTCGGAGGCCGTGAGAGCCTATCATCGGTCGGAGGCCGTGAGAGCCTATCATCGGTCGGAGGCCGTGAGAGCCTATCATCGGTCGGAGGCCGTGAGAGCCTATCATCGGTCGGAGGCCGTGAGAGCCTATCATCGGTCGGAGGCCGTGAGAGCCTATCATCGGTCGGAGGCCGTGAGCGCCAGTCGGAGGCTGTGGGAGGCCGTGAGCGCCGGTTGGAGGCCGTTAGTGCCTATCATCGGTCGGAGGCCGTGAGAGCCTATCATCGGTCGGAGGCCGTGAGAGCCTATCATCGGTCGGAGGTCGTGAGAGCCTATCATCGGTCGGAGGCCGTGAGAGCCTATTGGAGGCCGTGAGCACCAGTCGGAGGCGGTCGGAGGCCGTGAGAGCCTATCATCGGTCGGAGGCCGTGAGAGCCTATCATCGGTCGGAGGCCGTGAGAGCCTATCATCGGTCGGAGGCCGTGAGAGCCTATCATCGGTCGGAGGCCGTGAGAGCCTATCATCGGTCGGAGGCCGTGAGAGCCTATCATCGGTC
The DNA here is from genome assembly GCF_051348905.1 of Ranitomeya variabilis. Lineage (NCBI taxonomy): Eukaryota > Metazoa > Chordata > Amphibia > Anura > Dendrobatidae > Ranitomeya > Ranitomeya variabilis. The sequence continues at coordinate 183,257 of NW_027507964.1, read as the reverse complement.
GGAGGCCGTGAGAGCCTATCATCGGTCGGAGGCCGTGAGAGCCTATCATCGGTCGGAGGCCGTGAGAGCCTATCATCGGTCGGAGGCCGTGAGAGCCTATCATCGGTCGGAGGCCGTGAGAGCCTATCATCGGTCGGAGGCCGTGAGAGCCTATCATCGGTCGGAGGCCGTGAGAGCCTATCATCGGTCGGAGGCCGTGAGAGCCTATCATCGGTCGGAGGCCGTGAGAGCCTATCATCGGTCGGAGGCCGTGAGAGCCTATCATCGGTCGGAGGCCGTGAGAGCCTATTGGAGGCCGTGAGAGCCTATCATCGGTCGGAGGCCGTGAGAGCCTATCATCGGTCGGAGGCCGTGAGAGCCTATCATCGGTCGGAGGCCGTGAGAGCCTATCATCGGTCGGAGGCCGTGAGAGCCTATCATCGGTCGGAGGCCGTGAGAGCCTATCATCGGTCGGAGGCCGTGAGAGCCTATCATCGGTCGGAGGCCGTGAGAGCCTATCATCGGTCGGAGGCCGTGAGAGCCTATTGGAGGCCGTGAGAGCCTATTGGAGGCCGTGAGCACCAGTCGGAGGCCGTCTGAGGCCGTGAGAGCCTATCATCGGTCGGAGGCCGTGAGAGCCTATCATCGGTCGGAGGCCGTGAGAGCCTATCATCGGTCGGAGGCCGTGAGAGCCTATCATCGGTCGGAGGCCGTGAGAGCCTATCATCGGTCGGAGGCCGTGAGAGCCTATCATCGGTCGGAGGCCGTGAGAGCCTATCATCGGTCGGAGGCCGTGAGAGCCTATCATCGGTCGGAGGCCGTGAGAGCCTATCATCGGTCGGAGGCCGTGAGAGCCTATTGGAGGCCGTGAGAGCCTATCATCGGTCGGAGGCCGTGAGAGCCTATCATCGGTCGGAGGCCGTGAGAGCCTATCATCGGTCGGAGGCCGTGAGAGCCTATCATCGGTCGGAGGCCGTGAGAGCCTATCATCGGTCGGAGGCCGTGAGAGCCTATCATCGGTCGGAGGCCGTGAGAGCCTATCATCGGTCGGAGGCCGTGAGAGCCTATCATCGGTCGGAGGCCGTGAGAGCCTATCATCGGTCGGAGGCCGTGAGAGCCTATTGGAGGCCGTGAGAGCCTATTGGAGGCCGTGAGCACCAGTCGGAGGCCGTCTGAGGCCGTGAGAGCCTATCATCGGTCGGAGGCCGTGAGAGCCTATCATCGGTCGGAGGCCGTGAGAGCCTATCATCGGTCGGAGGCCGTGAGAGCCTATCATCGGTCGGAGGCCGTGAGAGCCTATCATCGGTCGGAGGCCGTGAGAGCCTATCATCGGTCGGAGGCCGTGAGAGCCTATCATCGGTCGGAGGCCGTGAGAGCCTATCATCGGTCGGAGGCCGTGAGAGCCTATCATCGGTCGGAGGCCGTGAGAGCCTATCATCGGTCGGAGGCCGTGAGAGCCTATCATCGGTCGGAGGCCGTGAGAGCCTATCATCGGTCGGAGGCCGTGAGAGCCTATCATCGGTCGGAGGCCGTGAGAGCCTATCATCGGTCGGAGGCCGTGAGAGCCTATCATCGGTCGGAGGCCGTGAGAGCCTATCATCGGTCGGAGGCCGTGAGCGCCAGTCGGAGGCTGTGGGAGGCCGTGAGCGCCGGTTGGAGGCCGTTAGTGCCTATCATCGGTCGGAGGCCGTGAGAGCCTATCATCGGTCGGAGGCCGTGAGAGCCTATCATCGGTCGGAGGTCGTGAGAGCCTATCATCGGTCGGAGGCCGTGAGAGCCTATTGGAGGCCGTGAGCACCAGTCGGAGGCGGTCGGAGGCCGTGAGAGCCTATCATCGGTCGGAGGCCGTGAGAGCCTATCATCGGTCGGAGGCCGTGAGAGCCTATCATCGGTCGGAGGCCGTGAGAGCCTATCATCGGTCGGAGGCCGTGAGAGCCTATCATCGGTCGGAGGCCGTGAGAGCCTATCATCGGTCGGAGGCCGTGAGAGCCTATCATCGGTCGGAGGCCGTGAGAGCCTATCATCGGTCGGAGGCCGTGAGAGCCTATCATCGGTCGGAGGCCGTGAGAGCCTATCATCGGTCGGAGGCCGTGACAGCCTATCATCGGTCGGAGGCCGTGAGAGCCTATCATCGGTCGGAGGCCGTGAGAGCCTATCATCGGTCGGAGGCCGTGAGCGCCAGTCGGAGGCTGTGGGAGGCCGTGAGCGCCGGTTGGAGGCCGTGAGCGCCTATCATCGGTCGGAGGCCGTGAGAGCCTATCATCGGTCGGAGGCCGTGAGAGCCTATCATCGGTCGGAGGCCGTGAGCGCCTATCATCGGTCGGAGGCCGTGAGCGCCTATCATCGGTCGGAGGCCGTGAGAGCCTATCATCGGTCGGAGGCCGTGAGAGCCTATCATCGGTCGGAGGCCGTGAGAGCCTATCATCGGTCGGAGGCCGTGAGAGCCTATCATCGGTCGGAGGCCGTGAGAGCCTATCATCGGTCGGAGGCCGTGAGAGCCTATCATCGGTCGGAGGCCGTGAGAGCCTATCATCGGTCGGAGGCCGTGAGCGCCAGTCGGAGGCTGTGGGAGGCCGTGAGCGCCGGTTGGAGGCCGTGAGCGCCTATCATCGGTCGGAGGCCGTGAGAGCCTATCATCGGTCGGAGGCCGTGAGAGCCTATCATCGGTCGGAGGCCGTGAGCGCCTATCATCGGTCGGAGGCCGTGAGAGCCTATCATCGGTCGGAGGCCGTGAGAGCCTATCATCGGTCGGAGGCCGTGAGAGCCTATCATCGGTCGGAGGCCGTGAGAGCCTATCATCGGTCGGAGGCCGTGAGAGCCTATCATCGGTCGGAGGCCGTGAGAGCCTATCATCGGTCGGAGGCCGTGAGAGCCTATCATCGGTCGGAGGCCGTGAGAGCCTATCATCGGTCGGAGGCCGTGAGAGCCTATCATCGGTCGGAGGCCGTGAGAGCCTATCATCGGTCGGAGGCCGTGAGAGCCTATCATCGGTCGGAGGCCGTGAGAGCCTATCATCGGTCGGAGGCCGTGAGCGCCAGTCGGAGGCTGTGGGAGGCCGTGAGCGCCGGTTGGAGGCCGTGAGCGCCTATCATCGGTCGGAGGCCGTGAGAGCCTATCATCGGTCGGAGGCCGTGAGAGCCTATCATCGGTCGGAGGCCGTGAGCGCCTATCATCGGTCGGAGGCCGTGAGAGCCTATCATCGGTCGGAGGCCGTGAGAGCCTATCATCGGTCGGAGGCCGTGAGAGCCTATCATCGGTCGGAGGCCGTGAGCCTATCATCGGTTGGAGGCCGTGAGAGCCTATCATCGGTCAGAGGCCGTGAGAGCCTATCATCGGTCGGAGGCCGTGAGAGCCTATCATCGGTCGGAGGCCGTGAGAGCCTATCATCGGTCGGAGGCCGTGAGCGCCAGTCGGAGGCTGTGGGAGGCCGTGAGCGCCGGTTGGAGGCCGTGAGCGCCTATCATCGGTCGGAGGCCGTGAGAGCCTATCATCGGTCGGAGGCCGTGAGAGCCTATCATCGGTCGGAGGCCGTGAGCGCCTATCATCGGTCGGAGGCCGTGAGCGCCTATCATCGGTCGGAGGCCGTGAGCGCCTATCATCGGTCGGAGGCCGTGAGCGCCTATCATCGGTCGGAGGCCGTGAGAGCCTATCATCGGTCGGAGGCCGTGAGAGCCTATCATCGGTCGGAGGCCGTGAGAGCCTATCATCGGTCGGAGGCCGTGAGAGCCTATCATCGGTCGGAGGCCGTGAGAGCCTATCATCGGTCGGAGGCCGTGAGAGCCTATCATCGGTCGGAGGCCGTGAGAGCCTATCATCGGTCGGAGGCCGTGAGAGCCTATCATCGGTCGGAGGCCGTGAGAGCCTATCATCGGTCGGAGGCCGTGAGCGCCAGTCGGAGGCTGTGGGAGGCCGTGAGCGCCGGTTGGAGGCCGTGAGCGCCTATCATCGGTCGGAGGCCGTGAGAGCCTATCATCGGTCGGAGGCCGTGAGAGCCTATCATCGGTCGGAGGCCGTGAGAGCCTATCATCGGTCGGAGGCCGTGAGAGACTATCATCGGTCGGAGGCCGTGAGAGCCTATCATCGGTCGGAGGCCGTGAGAGCCTATCATCGGTCGGAGGCCGTGAGAGCCTATCATCGGTCGGAGGCCGTGAGAGCCTATTGGAGGCCGTGAGCACCAGTCGGAGGCCGTCTGAGGCCGTGAGAGCCTATCATCGGTCGGAGGCCGTGAGAGCCTATCATCGGTCGGAGGCCGTGAGAGCCTATCATCGGTCGGAGGCCGTGAGAGCCTATCATCGGTCGGAGGCCGTGAGAGCCTATCATCGGTCGGAGGCCGTGAGAGCCTATCATCGGTCGGAGGCCGTGAGAGCCTATCATCGGTCGGAGGCCGTGAGAGCCTATCATCGGTCGGAGGCCGTGAGAGCCTATCATCGGTCGGAGGCCGTGAGAGCCTATCATCGGTCGGAGGCCGTGAGAGCCTATCATCGGTCGGAGGCCGTGAGAGCCTATCATCGGTCGGAGGCCGTGAGAGCCTATCATCGGTCGGAGGTCGTGAGAGCCTATTGGAGGCCGTGAGAGCCTATCATCGGTCGGAGGCAGTGAGAGCCTATTGGAGGCCGTGAGCACCAGTCGAAGGCCGTCTGAGGCCGTGAGAGCCTATCATCGGTCGGAGGCCGTGAGAGCCTATCATCGGTCGGAGGCCGTGAGAGCCTATCATCGGTCGGAGGCCGTGAGAGCCTATCATCGGTCGGAGGCCGTGAGAGCCTATCATCGGTCGGAGGCCGTGAGAGCCTATCATCGGTCGGAGGCCGTGAGAGCCTATCATCGGTCGGAGGCCGTGAGAGCCTATCATCGGTCGGAGGCCGTGAGAGCCTATCATCGGTCGGAGGCCGTGAGAGCCTATCATCGGTCGGAGGCCGTGAGAGCCTATCATCGGTCGGAGGCCGTGAGAGCCAGTCGGAGGCTGTGGGAGGCCGTGAGCGCCGGTTGGAGGCCGTGAGCGCCTATCATCGGTCGGAGGCCGTGAGAGCCTATCATCGGTCGGAGGCCGTGAGAGCCTATCATCGGTCGGAGGCCGTGAGAGCCTATCATCGGTCGGAGGCCGTGAGAGCCTATCATCGGTCGGAGGCCGTGAGAGCCTATCATCGGTCGGAGGCCGTGAGAGCCTATCATCGGTCGGAGGCCGTGAGAGCCTATCATCGGTCGGAGGCCGTGAGAGCCTATCATCGGTCGGAGGCCGTGAGAGCCTATCATCGGTCGGAGGCCGTGAGAGCCTATCATCGGTCGGAGGCCGTGAGAGCCTATCATCGGTCGGAGGCCGTGAGAGCCTATCATCGGTCGGAGGCCGTGAGAGCCTATCATCGGTCGGAGGCCGTGAGAGCCTATCATCGGTCGGAGGCCATGAGAGCCTATCATCGGTCGGAGGCCGTGAGAGCCTATCATCGGTCGGAGGCCGTGAGAGCCTATCATCGGTCGGAGGCCGCGAGAGCCTATTGGAGGCCGTGAGGGCCAGTCGGAGGCTGTGAGCCAGTCGGAGGCTGTGGGAGGCCGTGAGAGCCTATCATCGGTCGGAGGCCGTGAGAGCCTATCATCGGTCGGAGGCCGTGAGAGCCTATCATCTACCTACCTGTCTCCCCCGCAGTGCCCCCCCATACTGTGCAGAGCTCACCGTCCCCCTCCAGGGACCTGTCTCCCCCATACACTGTGCTCAGCTCACCGTCCCCCTCCAGGGACAGCCTGTCTCCCCCCCGCAGTGCCCCCCCATACACTGCGCTCAGCTCACGGTCCCCTTCCAGGGACAGCCTGTCCCCCCCTGCAGTGCCCCCCCCATACACTCTGCTCAGCTCACGGTCCCCTTCCAGGGAGAGATGTCCCCCCCGCAGTGCCCCCCCATACACTGCGCTCAGTTCACGGTCCCCTTCCAGGGACAGCCTATCTCCCCCCGCAGTGCCCCCCCATACACTCTGCTCAGCTCACGGTCCCCTTCCAGGGACAGATGTCCCCCCCGCAGTGCCCCCCATACACTGTGCTCAGTTCACGGTCCCCTTCCAGGGACAGCCTATCTCCCCCCGCAGTGCCCCCCCATACACTCTGCTCAGCTCACGGTCCCCTTACAGGGACAGATGTCCCCCCCGCAGTGCCCCCCATACACTGCGCTCAGTTCACGGTCCCCTTCCAGGGACAGCCTATCTCCCCCCGCAGTGCCCCCCCATACACTCTGCTCAGCTCACGGTCCCCTTCCAGGGACAGATTTCCCCCCCGCAGTGCCCCCCATACACTGTGCTCAGTTCACGGTCCCCTTCCAGGGACAGCCTATCTCCCCCCGCAGTGCCCCCCCATACACTCTGCTCAGCTCACGGTCCCCTTCCAGGGACAGATGTCCCCCCCGCAGTGCCCCCCATACACTGCGCTCAGTTCACGGTCCCCTTCCAGGGACAGCCTATCTCCCCCCGCAGTGCCCCCCCATACACTCTGCTCAGCTCACGGTCCCCTTCCAGGGACAGATGTCCCCCCCGCAGTGCCCCCCATACACTGCGCTCAGTTCACGGTCCCCTTCCAGGGACAGCCTATCTCCCCCCGCAGTGCCCCCCCATACACTCTGCTCAGCTCACGGTCCCCTTCCAGGGACAGATGTCCCCCCCGCAGTACCCCCCATACACTGTGCTCAGTTCACGGTCCCCTTCCAGGGACAGCCTATCTCCCCCCGCAGTGCCCCCCCATACACTCTGCTCAGCTCACGGTCCCCTTCCAGGGACAGATGTCCCCCCCGCAGTGCCCCCCATACACTGCTCTCAGTTCACGGTCCCCTTCCAGGGACAGATGTCCCCCCCGCAGTGCCCCCCATACACTGCTCTCAGTTCACGGTCCCCTTCCAGGGACAGCCTATCTCCCCCCGCAGTGCCCCCCCATACACTCTGCTCAGCTCACGGTCCCCTTCCAGGGACAGATGTCCCCCCCGCAGTGCCCCCCATACACTGTGCTCAGTTCACGGTCCCCTTCCAGGGACAGCCTATCTCCCCCCGCAGTGCCCCCCCATACACTCTGCTCAGCTCACGGTCCCCTTCCAGGGACAGATGTCCCCCCCGCAGTGCCCCCCATACACCGTGCTCAGTTCACGGTCCCCTTCCAGGGACAGCCTATCTCCCCCCGCAGTGCCCCCCCATACACTCTGCTCAGCTCACGGTCCCCTTCCAGGGACAGATGTCCCCCCCGCAGTGCCCCCCATACACTGTGCTCAGTTCACGGTCCCCTTCCAGGGACAGCCTATCTCCCCCCGCAGTGCCCCCCCATACACTCTGCTCAGCTCACGGTCCCCTTCCAGGGACAGATGTCCCCCCCGCAGTGCCCCCCATACACTGTGCTCAGTTCACGGTCCCCTTCCAGGGACAGCCTATCTCCCCCCGCAGTGCCCCCCCATACACTCTGCTCAGCTCACGGTCCCCTTCCAGGGACAGATGTCCCCCCCGCAGTGCCCCCCCATACACTGCGCTCAGCTCACGGTCCCCTTCCAGGGACAGCCTGTCCCCCCCTGCAGTGCCCCCCCCATACACTCTGCTCAGCTCACGGTCCCCTTCCAGGGAGAGATGTCCCCCCCGCAGTGCCCCCCCATACACTGCGCTCAGTTCACGGTCCCCTTCCAGGGACAGCCTATCTCCCCCCGCAGTGCCCCCCCATACACTCTGCTCAGCTCACGGTCCCCTTCCAGGGACAGATGTCCCCCCCGCAGTGCCCCCCATACACTGCGCTCAGTTCACGGTCCCCTTCCAGGGACAGCCTATCTCCCCCCGCAGTGCCCCCCCATACACTCTGCTCAGCTCACGGTCCCCTTCCAGGGACAGATGTCCCCCCCGCAGTGCCCCCCATACACTGCGCTCAGTTCACGGTCCCCTTCCAGGGACAGCCTATCTCCCCCCGCAGTGCCCCCCCATACACTCTGCTCAGCTCACGGTCCCCTTCCAGGGACAGATGTCCCCCCCGCAGTGCCCCCCATACACTGTGCTCAGTTCAGGGTCCCCTTCCAGGGACAGCCTATCTCCCCCCCCCATACACTCTGCTCAGCTCACGGTCCCCTTCCAGGGACAGATGTCCCCCCCCGCAGTGCCCCCCATACACTGTGCTCAGTTCAGGGTCCCCTTCCAGGGACAGCCTATCTCCCCCCGCAGTGCCCCCCCATACACTCTGCTCAGCTCACGGTCCCCTTCCAGGGACAGATGTCCCCCCCGCAGTGCCCCCCATACACTGCGCTCAGTTCACGGTCCCCTTCCAGGGACAGCCTATCTCCCCCCGCAGTGCCCCCCCATACACTCTGCTCAGCTCACGGTCCCCTTCCAGGGACAGATGTCCCCCCGCAGTGCCCCCCATACACTGCGCTCAGTTCACGGTCCCCTTCCAGGGACAGCCTATCTCCCCCCGCAGTGCCCCCCCATACACTCTGCTCAGCTCACGGTCCCCTTCCAGGGACAGATGTCCCCCCCGCAGTGCCCCCCATACACTGTGCTCAGTTCACGGTCCCCTTCCAGGGACAGCCTATCTCCCCCCGCAGTGCTCCCCATACACTCTGCTCAGCTCACGGTCCCCTTCCAGGGACAGATGTCCCCCCCGCAGTGCCTCCCATACACTGTGCTCAGTTCACGGTCCCCTTCCAGGGACAGCCTATCTCCCCCCGCAGTGCCCCCCCATACACTCTGCTCAGCTCACGGTCCCCTTCCAGGGACAGATGTCCCCCCCGCAGTGCCCCCCATACACTGTGCTCAGTTCACGGTCCCCTTCCAGGGACAGCCTATCTCCCCCCGCAGTGCCCCCCCATACACTCTGCTCAGCTCACGGTCCCCTTCCAGGGACAGATGTCCCCCCCACAGTGCCTCCCATACACTGCGCTCAGTTCACGGTCCCCTTCCAGGGACAGCCTATCTCCCCCCGCAGTGCCCCCCCATACACTCTGCTCAGCTCACGGTCCCCTTCCAGGGACAGATGTCCCCCCCGCAGTGCCCCCCATACACTGCGCTCAGTTCACGGTCCCCTTCCAGGGACAGCCTCTCTCCCCCCGCAGTGCCCCCCCATACACTCTGCTCAGCTCACGGTCCCCTTCCAGGGACAGATGTCCCCCCCGCAGTGCCCCCCATACACTGCGCTCAGTTCACGGTCCCCTTCCAGGGACAGCCTATCTCCCCCCGCAGTGCCCCCCCATACACTCTGCTCAGCTCACGGTCCCCTTCCAGGGACAGATGTCCCCCCCGCAGTGCCCCCCATACACTGCGCTCAGTTCTCGGTCCCCTTCCAGGGACAGCCTTTCTCCCCCCGCAGTGCCCCCCCATACACTCTGCTCAGCTCACGGTCCCCTTCCAGGGACAGATGTCCCCCCCGCAGTGCCCCCCATACACTGTGCTCAGTTCAGGGTCCCCTTCCAGGGACAGCCTATCTCCCCCCGCAGTGCCCCCCCATACACTCTGCTCAGCTCACGGTCCCCTTCCAGGGACAGATGTCCCCCCCGCAGTGCCCCCCATACACTGTGCTCAGTTCAGGGTCCCCTTCCAGGGACAGCCTATCTCCCCCCGCAGTGCCCCCCCATACACTCTGCTCAGCTCACGGTCCCCTTCCAGGGACAGATGTCCCCCCCGCAGTGCCCCCCATACACTGTGCTCAGTTCACGGTCCCCTTCCAGGGACAGCCTATCTCCCCCCGCAGTGCCCCCCCATACACTCTGCTCAGCTCACGGTCCCCTTCCAGGGACAGATGTCCCCCCCGCAGTGCCCCCCATACACTGTGCTCAGTTCACGGTCCCCTTCCAGGGACAGCCTATCTCCCCCCGCAGTGCCCCCCCATACACTCTGCTCAGCTCACGGTCCCCTTCCAGGGACAGATGTCCCCCCCGCAGTGCCCCCCATACACTGGGCTCAGTTCACGGTCCCCTTCCAGGGACAGCCTATCTCCCCCCGCAGTGCCCCCCCATACACTCTGCTCAGCTCACGGTCCCCTTCCAGGGACAGATGTCCCCCCCGCAGTGCCCCCCATACACTGGGCTCAGTTCAGGGTCCCCTTCCAGGGACAGCCTATCTCCCCCCGCAGTGCCCCCCCATACACTCTGCTCAGCTCACGGTCCCCTTCCAGGGACAGATGTCCCCCCCGCAGTGCCCCCCATACACTGTGCTCAGTTCAGGGTCCCCTTCCAGGGACAGCCTATCTCCCCCCGCAGTGCCCCCCCATACACTCTGCTCAGCTCACGGTCCCCTTCCAGGGACAGATGTCCCCCCCGCAGTGCCCCCCATACACTGTGCTCAGTTCAGGGTCCCCTTCCAGGGACAGCCTATCTCCCCCCGCAGTGCCCCCCCATACACTCTGCTCAGCTCACGGTCCCCTTCCAGGGACAGATGTCCCCCCCGCAGTGCCCCCCATACACTGTGCTCAGTTCACGGTCCCCTTCCAGGGACAGCCTATCTCCCCCCGCAGTGCCCCCCCATACACTCTGCTCAGCTCACGGTCCCCTTCCAGGGACAGATGTCCCCCCCGCAGTGCCCCCCATACACTGTGCTCAGTTCACGGTCCCCTTCCAGGGACAGCCTATCTCCCCCCGCAGTGCCCCCCCATACACTCTGCTCAGCTCACGGTCCCCTTCCAGGGACAGATGTCCCCCCCGCAGTGCCCCCCATACACTGGGCTCAGTTCACGGTCCCCTTCCAGGGACAGCCTATCTCCCCCCGCAGTGCCCCCCCATACACTCTGCTCAGCTCACGGTCCCCTTCCAGGGACAGATGTCCCCCCCGCAGTGCCCCCCATACACTGGG
>NW_027507964.1:162500-167500 GCF_051348905.1 Ranitomeya variabilis | reverse complement strand
AAAAATTTTGAGAAAATCTCGATTTTGTGAAAAATGAAAATTTCCCCTTCTTCCACCCTAAAGGGGCGTCAATATGTTGTGAGGCACCCCAGCAAAGTGACCTAAGTGGGGGTGAAGTTTGCGGGGCACGGGCGGAAAGTTGAATTTTTGGATGAAAATGCGTATTTTCATACTTTGAAAATTTCAGGCGTGTGTCAGACTTCCAGGCGGGGGCAGCCGCCGGAGGTGTACCGGGGACGCTTCCAGGAGCCTGGGGAAGATTTTCTGGAAGCGTCCTTGACACTTAGAAAAAATTTTGAGAAAATCTCGATTTTGTGAAAAATGTCACATTTCCCCTACTTCCACCCCAGGGGGGCGTCAATATGTTGTAAGGCACCCCAAGGCAGTGACCTAACTGTGGGTGAAGTTTGCGGGGCACGAGCGGAAAGTCGAATTTTGGATGAAAATGCATTATTTTCATACTTTGAAAATTTCAGGCGTGTGTTAGACTTCCAGGCGGGGGCAGCCGCCGGAGGCGTACCGAGGACGCTTCCAGGAGCCTGGGGAAGATTTTCTGAAAGTGTCCTTGGGACTTAGAAATATTTTGAGAAATTTCCGATTTTGTGAAAAATGTCACATTTCCCCTACTTCCACCCCAGGGGGGCGTCAATATGTTGTGAGGTACCCCAGGACAGTGACCTAACTGTGGGTAAAGTTTGCGGGGCACGGGCGGAAAGTCGAATTTTGGATGAAAATGCATTATTTTCATACTTTGAAAATTTCAGGCGTGTGTCAGACTTCCAGGCGGGGGCAGCCGCCGGAGGCGTACCGAGGAGGCTTCCAGGAGCCTGGGGAAGATTTTCTGGAAGAGTCCTTGGGACTTAGAAATATTTTGAGAAAATCTCGATTTTGTGAAAAAATGTCACATTTCCCCTACTTCCACCACAGGGGGGCGTCAATATGTTGTGAGGTACCCCAGGACAGTGACCTAACTGTGGGTAAAGTTTGCGGGGCACGGGCGGAAAGTCGAATTTTGGATGAAAATGCATTATTTTCATACTTTGAAAATTTCAGGCGTGTGTCAGACTTCCAGGCGGGGGCAGCCGCCGGAGGCGTACCGAGGACGCTTCCAGGAGCCTGGGGAAGATTTTCTGAAAGTGTCCTTGGGACTTAGAAAAATTTTGAGAAATTTCCGATTTTGTGAAAAATGTCACATTTCCCCTACTTCCACCCCAGGGGGGCGTCAATATGTTGTAAAGCACCCCAGGGCAGTGACCTAAATGAGGGTGAATTTTGCGGTGCACGGGCGGAAAGTCGAATTTTTGGATGAAAATGCGTATTTTCATACTTTGAAAATTTCAGGCGTGTGTCAGACTTCCAGGCGGGGGCAGCCGCCGGAGGTGTACCGGGGACGCTTCCAGGAGCCTGGGGAAGATTTTCTGAAAGTGTCCTTGGGACTTAGAAATATTTTGAGAAAATCTCGATTTTGTGAAAAATGTCACATTTCCCCTACTTCCACCACAGGGGGGCGTCAATATGTTGTGAGGTACCCCAGGACAGTGACCTAACTGTGGGTAAAGTTTGCGGGGCACGGGCGGAAAGTCGAATTTTGGATGAAAATGCATTATTTTCATACTTTGAAAATTCCAGGCGTGTGTCAGACTTCCAGGCGGGGGCAGCCGCCGGAGGCGTACCGAGGACGCTTCCAGGAGCCTGGGGAAGATTTTCTGGAAGAGTCCTTGGGACTTGGTGCAATTTTGAGAAAATCTCGATTTTGTGAAAAAATGACCCATTTCCCCTACTTCCACCCCAGGGGGGCGTCAATATGTTGTAAAGCACCCCAGGGCAGTGACCTAAATGCGGGTAAAGTTTGCGGTGCACGGGGGGGAAAGTTGAATTTTTGGATGAAAATGCGTATTTTCATACTTTAAAAATTTCAGGCGTGTGTCAGACTTCCAGGAGGGGGCAGCCGCCGGAGGCGTACCGGGGACGCTTCCAGGAGCCTGGGGAAGATTTTCTGGAAGAGTCCTTGGGACTTAGAAAATTTTTTGAGAAAATCTCGATTTTGTGAAAAATGAAAATTTCCCCTTCTTCCACCCTAAAGGGGCGTCAATATGTTGTGAGGCACCCCAGCAAAGTGACCTAAGTGGGGGTGAAGTTTGCGGGGCACGGACGGAAAGTTGAATTTTTGGATGAAAATGCGTATTTTCATACTTTGAAAATTTCAGGCGTGTGTCAGACTTCCAGGCGGGGGCAGCCGCCGGAGGCGTACCGGGGACGCTTCCAGGAGCCTGGGGAAGATTTTCTGGAAGCGTCCTTGACACTTAGAAAAATTTTGAGAAAATCTCGATTTTGTGAAAAATGTCACATTTCCCCTACTTCCACCCCAGGGGGGCGTCAATATGTTGTAAAGCACCCAAGGGCAGTGACCTAAATGCGGGTAAAGTTTGCGGTGCACGGGGGGAAAGTTGAATTTTTGGATGAAAATGCGTATTTTCATACTTTGAAAATTTCAGGCGTGTGTTGGACTTCCAGGCGGGGGCAGCCGCCAGAGGTGTACCGGGGACGCTTCCAGGAGCCTGGGGGAGATTTTCTGGAAGAGTCCTTGACACTTAGAAAAATTTTGAGAAATTTCCGATTTTGTGTAAAAATCACCCATTTCCCCTACTTCCACCCTAAAGGGGCGTCAATATGTCGTAAGGCGCCCCTAGACAGTGACCTAAGTGGGGGTGAAGTTTGGGTCTGATGGGTGGAAAACTGAAAAAAAGCGATTTTGTGACTTTGAGAACAAACAGAGAGCTCAAAACTTTGAAAAACGTCAGACCGCTGTCAGACTTCCAGGCGGGGGAAAGCTCTGAGGTTGTACCGAGGACACTTCCATGGCCCCCGGATTGATTTTCAAGAAAGAGTCCTTGGGACTTTGAAATTTTCCGGCGAGCTGTTTTTGGCTTCCGGGAGCCGTAGAACTTTGGGAAATCGATTCCGCTCACCGGTTCAGGGTGTTTCGAGCTAGTCCAGGTCCCAGCTACGCCGCCTGGCCTCCAAATTTCGCAAATTCGAAAAAAAAAAAAATAGAACCGGAATGAGGAAATTTCTGGCCGCCGGATCCGCCGCACGGCTCCAGGAGGTCGGACACTTTTTGACTTTGTTCCCTTAAAGTGGGGGTCGGTGTCTCACCATGCAAATACCCAGTTTTGCACACCAGCTGCAGGATATAGGAGAGAGAGGTACCTCTCGGCCCCGACCAAAATCCGTTGTTTTCGTGGTTCCTCGACTCGGGTAGGCGGTTTGGCGAGTACCCCCCTTTTGCATGGAAGTTCGCACTCGCGCCGAGACCAGGCTTCCGCGGCTCCAGGGGGACTTTTGCCGGTTGTCCGTCCCGAGTCCGAGACGCGTTTCCTGGGTCGCCCGAGCCCGAACGGACCCTCCCCACGTGGGTTCCTGTCCTCTGAGGGCGACGGTCGTCAGAAGGGGGGCAGATCCAGAGTCCTCGTCCGCAGGAGGGCTCTGGGAGGGCGGATCGCTCCTTCTGACTTTGTCCCCTCGGAGCGGGCTCGGCGTTTCTCTGTGTCGGATGTCTCCCGCTTCCGCGCCAACGGGGAGACCTATGAGAGAATCGCACCGCGACCCGGCTTCCGTCTCGAGGGCGCCCGGAGCGCGCCGGACACTCGCTTCCAGGACTCCAGGGGCACGTTTCTTCCCCGTCTCCCCCGAGGGGAAGAACGGAGGCAGGGGTTCCACCCGAGCCCCTGCCCTTTCTTCCGATCGATCTGGCTCAGCGCTCCCGGGTGGGGAGGTGGTGCCGCTCGCTCGGCCCGGGCTTTGGAGCCCGCGTCGGTTTACGGCGGGCGGTCTCCTTCCTCTGTTACCCCCCCCGGGTTTCAGGCACTCGTCCTTGGGCGCGCACGCCGGCGGTCGCCCTCCCGTCTACGGACGGAGGCGGCCGAGCTGTGGGGAGTTTGACCCGAACCGTGGTACGGCAGCGGTCCGACGACCCGCACGGGCGAACGGAGGGGCGCCCACCCACCTCGGCGTGGGGGCCCGCCGTCCGAATCGCTCCCCGCGCGGGGCAGCACAACGATCTTCTCCGAGGGCGGCCCTTTGACTTCCAGATGCGCAGCTCGTCCGCGGAGGCCCGCGCCGCACCCCAGCGTCCGAAGGGCGGCCTCCGCGGTGGGCATCGGCGAGAGCGGCGGCGGTGGGTGGCGCTTCCACGCCACCGCCGAGCTCCGCGTTTTCCAGTCTTTTCCCGAGCCCCTACGATAGTGGGGGGATGACAGACGTGCGGGGAGGCGGGCGAGTGGGTTCTCACCGTGCGGTGTGCCCCGCGGCCGAACGCCGTCGCCTTCCCCTCGTCCGCCGTCCTCCGAGGCGGCTCGGCAGGGAGCGCGAGAGCGAGAGGGAGAGCGAGAGAGAGAGACCAAGCGGACGCCCCGGAGCGAGAAGGGAGGATGGAGAAGGAAAGACGAATCGAAGGGGGGCACGAGTTTGGCGAAGGGAGTACCCGGCGTATTGCCGCACCGGACTTCGTCTGTTCTCAACAGTCGAGACACGGCTTCGGGGGGAGACGCCGCTCGGTCGGTCACCTTTGAGGTTACGGGCAAGAGCCCGGGACAAGGGACTACGCCGGAGGGCGACGCCGACACGGCCAGGCCGACCATGCCCCGCGCTTGACCTCCGGGTCGCTGGGGCTTGTGCCGGAGCCGCGGCGGACCCCGACGGCCAGCCCCCCTCTCCCACTCCTCGCGCCCGTCCGCCGGTGGGTCGAGGACCCCCCGCGGTGGAGGCAGGTCTAAGCCAGACGGCGGCGCCGCACAGGCCCCCCACGCCCTGGCCCCTCTCCCCAGCAGCGACTCAGTGCGTCGCCCCGGGAGCGGTGGGTCACGAGGCAGGGCGGCCGTGGCGTCCTCCGGAGGCCAGTCACCTCGACCTTCCCGCGCAAGGGGTGGTCTTTCGCGACAGATGCCCTCCGTTCGGGAGGCCGGGTCTAAGCCAGACGGCGGCGCCGCGCAGGCCCCCCA
>NW_027507964.1:150000-152500 GCF_051348905.1 Ranitomeya variabilis | reverse complement strand
TTTGCGGGGCACGGGCGGAAAGTCGAATTTTGGATGAAAATGCATTATTTTCATACTTTGAAAATTTCAGGCGTGTGTCAGACTTCCAGGCGGGGGCAGCCGCCGGAGGCGTACCGAGGAGGCTTCCAGGAGCCTGGGGAAGATTTTCTGGAAGAGTCCTTGGGACTTAGAAATATTTTGAGAAAATCTCGATTTTGTGAAAAAATGTCACATTTCCCCTACTTCCACCACAGGGGGGCGTCAATATGTTGTGAGGTACCCCAGGACAGTGACCTAACTGTGGGTAAAGTTTGCGGGGCACGGGCGGAAAGTCGAATTTTGGATGAAAATGCATTATTTTCATACTTTGAAAATTTCAGGCGTGTGTCAGACTTCCAGGCGGGGGCAGCCGCCGGAGGCGTACCGAGGACGCTTCCAGGAGCCTGGGGAAGATTTTCTGAAAGTGTCCTTGGGACTTAGAAAAATTTTGAGAAATTTCCGATTTTGTGAAAAATGTCACATTTCCCCTACTTCCACCCCAGGGGGGCGTCAATATGTTGTAAAGCACCCCAGGGCAGTGACCTAAATGAGGGTGAATTTTGCGGTGCACGGGCGGAAAGTCGAATTTTTGGATGAAAATGCGTATTTTCATACTTTGAAAATTTCAGGCGTGTGTCAGACTTCCAGGCGGGGGCAGCCGCCGGAGGTGTACCGGGGACGCTTCCAGGAGCCTGGGGAAGATTTTCTGAAAGTGTCCTTGGGACTTAGAAATATTTTGAGAAAATCTCGATTTTGTGAAAAATGTCACATTTCCCCTACTTCCACCACAGGGGGGCGTCAATATGTTGTGAGGTACCCCAGGACAGTGACCTAACTGTGGGTAAAGTTTGCGGGGCACGGGCGGAAAGTCGAATTTTGGATGAAAATGCATTATTTTCATACTTTGAAAATTCCAGGCGTGTGTCAGACTTCCAGGCGGGGGCAGCCGCCGGAGGCGTACCGAGGACGCTTCCAGGAGCCTGGGGAAGATTTTCTGGAAGAGTCCTTGGGACTTGGTGCAATTTTGAGAAAATCTCGATTTTGTGAAAAAATGACCCATTTCCCCTACTTCCACCCCAGGGGGGCGTCAATATGTTGTAAAGCACCCCAGGGCAGTGACCTAAATGCGGGTAAAGTTTGCGGTGCACGGGGGGGAAAGTTGAATTTTTGGATGAAAATGCGTATTTTCATACTTTAAAAATTTCAGGCGTGTGTCAGACTTCCAGGAGGGGGCAGCCGCCGGAGGCGTACCGGGGACGCTTCCAGGAGCCTGGGGAAGATTTTCTGGAAGAGTCCTTGGGACTTAGAAAATTTTTTGAGAAAATCTCGATTTTGTGAAAAATGAAAATTTCCCCTTCTTCCACCCTAAAGGGGCGTCAATATGTTGTGAGGCACCCCAGCAAAGTGACCTAAGTGGGGGTGAAGTTTGCGGGGCACGGACGGAAAGTTGAATTTTTGGATGAAAATGCGTATTTTCATACTTTGAAAATTTCAGGCGTGTGTCAGACTTCCAGGCGGGGGCAGCCGCCGGAGGCGTACCGGGGACGCTTCCAGGAGCCTGGGGAAGATTTTCTGGAAGCGTCCTTGACACTTAGAAAAATTTTGAGAAAATCTCGATTTTGTGAAAAATGTCACATTTCCCCTACTTCCACCCCAGGGGGGCGTCAATATGTTGTAAAGCACCCAAGGGCAGTGACCTAAATGCGGGTAAAGTTTGCGGTGCACGGGGGGAAAGTTGAATTTTTGGATGAAAATGCGTATTTTCATACTTTGAAAATTTCAGGCGTGTGTTGGACTTCCAGGCGGGGGCAGCCGCCAGAGGTGTACCGGGGACGCTTCCAGGAGCCTGGGGGAGATTTTCTGGAAGAGTCCTTGACACTTAGAAAAATTTTGAGAAATTTCCGATTTTGTGTAAAAATCACCCATTTCCCCTACTTCCACCCTAAAGGGGCGTCAATATGTCGTAAGGCGCCCCTAGACAGTGACCTAAGTGGGGGTGAAGTTTGGGTCTGATGGGTGGAAAACTGAAAAAAAGCGATTTTGTGACTTTGAGAACAAACAGAGAGCTCAAAACTTTGAAAAACGTCAGACCGCTGTCAGACTTCCAGGCGGGGGAAAGCTCTGAGGTTGTACCGAGGACACTTCCATGGCCCCCGGATTGATTTTCAAGAAAGAGTCCTTGGGACTTTGAAATTTTCCGGCGAGCTGTTTTTGGCTTCCGGGAGCCGTAGAACTTTGGGAAATCGATTCCGCTCACCGGTTCAGGGTGTTTCGAGCTAGTCCAGGTCCCAGCTACGCCGCCTGGCCTCCAAATTTCGCAAATTCGAAAAAAAAAAAAATAGAACCGGAATGAGGAAATTTCTGGCCGCCGGATCCGCCGCACGGCTCCAGGAGGTCGGACACTTTTTGACTTTGTTCCCTTAAAGTGGGGGTCGGTGTCTCACCATGCAAATACCCAGTTTTGCACACCAGCTGCAGGATA
>NW_027507964.1:135000-137500 GCF_051348905.1 Ranitomeya variabilis | reverse complement strand
GGACGCTTCCAGGAGCCTGGGGAAGATTTTCTGAAAGTGTCCTTGGGACTTAGAAATATTTTGAGAAAATCTCGATTTTGTGAAAAATGTCACATTTCCCCTACTTCCACCACAGGGGGGCGTCAATATGTTGTGAGGTACCCCAGGACAGTGACCTAACTGTGGGTAAAGTTTGCGGGGCACGGGCGGAAAGTCGAATTTTGGATGAAAATGCATTATTTTCATACTTTGAAAATTCCAGGCGTGTGTCAGACTTCCAGGCGGGGGCAGCCGCCGGAGGCGTACCGAGGACGCTTCCAGGAGCCTGGGGAAGATTTTCTGGAAGAGTCCTTGGGACTTGGTGCAATTTTGAGAAAATCTCGATTTTGTGAAAAAATGACCCATTTCCCCTACTTCCACCCCAGGGGGGCGTCAATATGTTGTAAAGCACCCCAGGGCAGTGACCTAAATGCGGGTAAAGTTTGCGGTGCACGGGGGGGAAAGTTGAATTTTTGGATGAAAATGCGTATTTTCATACTTTAAAAATTTCAGGCGTGTGTCAGACTTCCAGGAGGGGGCAGCCGCCGGAGGCGTACCGGGGACGCTTCCAGGAGCCTGGGGAAGATTTTCTGGAAGAGTCCTTGGGACTTAGAAAATTTTTTGAGAAAATCTCGATTTTGTGAAAAATGAAAATTTCCCCTTCTTCCACCCTAAAGGGGCGTCAATATGTTGTGAGGCACCCCAGCAAAGTGACCTAAGTGGGGGTGAAGTTTGCGGGGCACGGACGGAAAGTTGAATTTTTGGATGAAAATGCGTATTTTCATACTTTGAAAATTTCAGGCGTGTGTCAGACTTCCAGGCGGGGGCAGCCGCCGGAGGCGTACCGGGGACGCTTCCAGGAGCCTGGGGAAGATTTTCTGGAAGCGTCCTTGACACTTAGAAAAATTTTGAGAAAATCTCGATTTTGTGAAAAATGTCACATTTCCCCTACTTCCACCCCAGGGGGGCGTCAATATGTTGTAAAGCACCCAAGGGCAGTGACCTAAATGCGGGTAAAGTTTGCGGTGCACGGGGGGAAAGTTGAATTTTTGGATGAAAATGCGTATTTTCATACTTTGAAAATTTCAGGCGTGTGTTGGACTTCCAGGCGGGGGCAGCCGCCAGAGGTGTACCGGGGACGCTTCCAGGAGCCTGGGGGAGATTTTCTGGAAGAGTCCTTGACACTTAGAAAAATTTTGAGAAATTTCCGATTTTGTGTAAAAATCACCCATTTCCCCTACTTCCACCCTAAAGGGGCGTCAATATGTCGTAAGGCGCCCCTAGACAGTGACCTAAGTGGGGGTGAAGTTTGGGTCTGATGGGTGGAAAACTGAAAAAAAGCGATTTTGTGACTTTGAGAACAAACAGAGAGCTCAAAACTTTGAAAAACGTCAGACCGCTGTCAGACTTCCAGGCGGGGGAAAGCTCTGAGGTTGTACCGAGGACACTTCCATGGCCCCCGGATTGATTTTCAAGAAAGAGTCCTTGGGACTTTGAAATTTTCCGGCGAGCTGTTTTTGGCTTCCGGGAGCCGTAGAACTTTGGGAAATCGATTCCGCTCACCGGTTCAGGGTGTTTCGAGCTAGTCCAGGTCCCAGCTACGCCGCCTGGCCTCCAAATTTCGCAAATTCGAAAAAAAAAAAAATAGAACCGGAATGAGGAAATTTCTGGCCGCCGGATCCGCCGCACGGCTCCAGGAGGTCGGACACTTTTTGACTTTGTTCCCTTAAAGTGGGGGTCGGTGTCTCACCATGCAAATACCCAGTTTTGCACACCAGCTGCAGGATATAGGAGAGAGAGGTACCTCTCGGCCCCGACCAAAATCCGTTGTTTTCGTGGTTCCTCGACTCGGGTAGGCGGTTTGGCGAGTACCCCCCTTTTGCATGGAAGTTCGCACTCGCGCCGAGACCAGGCTTCCGCGGCTCCAGGGGGACTTTTGCCGGTTGTCCGTCCCGAGTCCGAGACGCGTTTCCTGGGTCGCCCGAGCCCGAACGGACCCTCCCCACGTGGGTTCCTGTCCTCTGAGGGCGACGGTCGTCAGAAGGGGGGCAGATCCAGAGTCCTCGTCCGCAGGAGGGCTCTGGGAGGGCGGATCGCTCCTTCTGACTTTGTCCCCTCGGAGCGGGCTCGGCGTTTCTCTGTGTCGGATGTCTCCCGCTTCCGCGCCAACGGGGAGACCTATGAGAGAATCGCACCGCGACCCGGCTTCCGTCTCGAGGGCGCCCGGAGCGCGCCGGACACTCGCTTCCAGGACTCCAGGGGCACGTTTCTTCCCCGTCTCCCCCGAGGGGAAGAACGGAGGCAGGGGTTCCACCCGAGCCCCTGCCCTTTCTTCCGATCGATCTGGCTCAGCGCTCCCGGGTGGGGAGGTGGTGCCGCTCGCTCGGCCCGGGCTTTGGAGCCCGCGTCGGTTTACGGCGGGCGGTCTCCTTCCTCTGTTACCCCCCCCGGGTTTCAGGCACTCGTCCTTGGGCGCGCACGC
>NW_027507964.1:122500-125000 GCF_051348905.1 Ranitomeya variabilis | reverse complement strand
TGCGTATTTTCATACTTTGAAAATTTCAGGCGTGTGTCGGACTTCCAGGCGGGGGCAGCCGCCGGAGGTGTACCGGGGACGCTTCCAGGAGCCTGGGGAAGCTTTTCTGGAAGAGTCCTTGACACTTTGAAAAATTTTGAGAAAATCTCGATTTTGTGAAAAATGTCACATTTCCCCTACTTCCACCACAGGGGGGCGTCAATATGTTGTAAAGCACCCCAGGGCAGTGACCTAAATGCGGGTAAAGTTTGCGGTGCACGGGGGGAAAGTTGAATTTTTGGATGAAAATGCGTATTTTCATACTGTGAAATTTTCAGGCGTGTGTCAGACTTCCAGGCGGGGGCAGCCGCCGGAGGTGTACCGGGGACGCTTCCAGGAGCCTGGGGAAGATTTTCTGGAAGAGTCCTTGGGACTTAGAAAAAATTTTGAGAAAATCTCGATTTTGTGAAAAATGAAAATTTCCCCTTCTTCCACCCTAAAGGGGCGTCAATATGTTGTGAGGCACCCCAGCAAAGTGACCTAAGTGGGGGTGAAGTTTGCGGGGCACGGGCGGAAAGTTGAATTTTTGGATGAAAATGCGTATTTTCATACTTTGAAAATTTCAGGCGTGTGTCAGACTTCCAGGCGGGGGCAGCCGCCGGAGGTGTACCGGGGACGCTTCCAGGAGCCTGGGGAAGATTTTCTGGAAGCGTCCTTGACACTTAGAAAAAATTTTGAGAAAATCTCGATTTTGTGAAAAATGTCACATTTCCCCTACTTCCACCCCAGGGGGGCGTCAATATGTTGTAAGGCACCCCAAGGCAGTGACCTAACTGTGGGTGAAGTTTGCGGGGCACGAGCGGAAAGTCGAATTTTGGATGAAAATGCATTATTTTCATACTTTGAAAATTTCAGGCGTGTGTTAGACTTCCAGGCGGGGGCAGCCGCCGGAGGCGTACCGAGGACGCTTCCAGGAGCCTGGGGAAGATTTTCTGAAAGTGTCCTTGGGACTTAGAAATATTTTGAGAAATTTCCGATTTTGTGAAAAATGTCACATTTCCCCTACTTCCACCCCAGGGGGGCGTCAATATGTTGTGAGGTACCCCAGGACAGTGACCTAACTGTGGGTAAAGTTTGCGGGGCACGGGCGGAAAGTCGAATTTTGGATGAAAATGCATTATTTTCATACTTTGAAAATTTCAGGCGTGTGTCAGACTTCCAGGCGGGGGCAGCCGCCGGAGGCGTACCGAGGACGCTTCCAGGAGCCTGGGGAAGATTTTCTGGAAGAGTCCTTGGGACTTGGTGCAATTTTGAGAAAATCTCGATTTTGTGAAAAAATGACCCATTTCCCCTACTTCCACCCCAGGGGGGCGTCAATATGTTGTAAAGCACCCCAGGGCAGTGACCTAAATGCGGGTAAAGTTTGCGGTGCACGGGGGGGAAAGTTGAATTTTTGGATGAAAATGCGTATTTTCATACTTTAAAAATTTCAGGCGTGTGTCAGACTTCCAGGAGGGGGCAGCCGCCGGAGGCGTACCGGGGACGCTTCCAGGAGCCTGGGGAAGATTTTCTGGAAGAGTCCTTGGGACTTAGAAAATTTTTTGAGAAAATCTCGATTTTGTGAAAAATGAAAATTTCCCCTTCTTCCACCCTAAAGGGGCGTCAATATGTTGTGAGGCACCCCAGCAAAGTGACCTAAGTGGGGGTGAAGTTTGCGGGGCACGGACGGAAAGTTGAATTTTTGGATGAAAATGCGTATTTTCATACTTTGAAAATTTCAGGCGTGTGTCAGACTTCCAGGCGGGGGCAGCCGCCGGAGGCGTACCGGGGACGCTTCCAGGAGCCTGGGGAAGATTTTCTGGAAGCGTCCTTGACACTTAGAAAAATTTTGAGAAAATCTCGATTTTGTGAAAAATGTCACATTTCCCCTACTTCCACCCCAGGGGGGCGTCAATATGTTGTAAAGCACCCAAGGGCAGTGACCTAAATGCGGGTAAAGTTTGCGGTGCACGGGGGGAAAGTTGAATTTTTGGATGAAAATGCGTATTTTCATACTTTGAAAATTTCAGGCGTGTGTTGGACTTCCAGGCGGGGGCAGCCGCCAGAGGTGTACCGGGGACGCTTCCAGGAGCCTGGGGGAGATTTTCTGGAAGAGTCCTTGACACTTAGAAAAATTTTGAGAAATTTCCGATTTTGTGTAAAAATCACCCATTTCCCCTACTTCCACCCTAAAGGGGCGTCAATATGTCGTAAGGCGCCCCTAGACAGTGACCTAAGTGGGGGTGAAGTTTGGGTCTGATGGGTGGAAAACTGAAAAAAAGCGATTTTGTGACTTTGAGAACAAACAGAGAGCTCAAAACTTTGAAAAACGTCAGACCGCTGTCAGACTTCCAGGCGGGGGAAAGCTCTGAGGTTGTACCGAGGACACTTCCATGGCCCCCGGATTGATTTTCAAGAAAGAGTCCTTGGGACTTTGAAATTTTCCGGCGAGCTGTTTTTGGCTTCCGGGAGCCGTAGAACT
>NW_027507964.1:107500-110000 GCF_051348905.1 Ranitomeya variabilis | reverse complement strand
CTTGGGACTTAGAAAAATTTTGAGAAATTTCCGATTTTGTGAAAAATGTCACATTTCCCCTACTTCCACCCCAGGGGGGCGTCAATATGTTGTAAAGCACCCCAGGGCAGTGACCTAAATGAGGGTGAATTTTGCGGTGCACGGGCGGAAAGTCGAATTTTTGGATGAAAATGCGTATTTTCATACTTTGAAAATTTCAGGCGTGTGTCAGACTTCCAGGCGGGGGCAGCCGCCGGAGGTGTACCGGGGACGCTTCCAGGAGCCTGGGGAAGATTTTCTGAAAGTGTCCTTGGGACTTAGAAATATTTTGAGAAAATCTCGATTTTGTGAAAAATGTCACATTTCCCCTACTTCCACCACAGGGGGGCGTCAATATGTTGTGAGGTACCCCAGGACAGTGACCTAACTGTGGGTAAAGTTTGCGGGGCACGGGCGGAAAGTCGAATTTTGGATGAAAATGCATTATTTTCATACTTTGAAAATTCCAGGCGTGTGTCAGACTTCCAGGCGGGGGCAGCCGCCGGAGGCGTACCGAGGACGCTTCCAGGAGCCTGGGGAAGATTTTCTGGAAGAGTCCTTGGGACTTGGTGCAATTTTGAGAAAATCTCGATTTTGTGAAAAAATGACCCATTTCCCCTACTTCCACCCCAGGGGGGCGTCAATATGTTGTAAAGCACCCCAGGGCAGTGACCTAAATGCGGGTAAAGTTTGCGGTGCACGGGGGGGAAAGTTGAATTTTTGGATGAAAATGCGTATTTTCATACTTTAAAAATTTCAGGCGTGTGTCAGACTTCCAGGAGGGGGCAGCCGCCGGAGGCGTACCGGGGACGCTTCCAGGAGCCTGGGGAAGATTTTCTGGAAGAGTCCTTGGGACTTAGAAAATTTTTTGAGAAAATCTCGATTTTGTGAAAAATGAAAATTTCCCCTTCTTCCACCCTAAAGGGGCGTCAATATGTTGTGAGGCACCCCAGCAAAGTGACCTAAGTGGGGGTGAAGTTTGCGGGGCACGGACGGAAAGTTGAATTTTTGGATGAAAATGCGTATTTTCATACTTTGAAAATTTCAGGCGTGTGTCAGACTTCCAGGCGGGGGCAGCCGCCGGAGGCGTACCGGGGACGCTTCCAGGAGCCTGGGGAAGATTTTCTGGAAGCGTCCTTGACACTTAGAAAAATTTTGAGAAAATCTCGATTTTGTGAAAAATGTCACATTTCCCCTACTTCCACCCCAGGGGGGCGTCAATATGTTGTAAAGCACCCAAGGGCAGTGACCTAAATGCGGGTAAAGTTTGCGGTGCACGGGGGGAAAGTTGAATTTTTGGATGAAAATGCGTATTTTCATACTTTGAAAATTTCAGGCGTGTGTTGGACTTCCAGGCGGGGGCAGCCGCCAGAGGTGTACCGGGGACGCTTCCAGGAGCCTGGGGGAGATTTTCTGGAAGAGTCCTTGACACTTAGAAAAATTTTGAGAAATTTCCGATTTTGTGTAAAAATCACCCATTTCCCCTACTTCCACCCTAAAGGGGCGTCAATATGTCGTAAGGCGCCCCTAGACAGTGACCTAAGTGGGGGTGAAGTTTGGGTCTGATGGGTGGAAAACTGAAAAAAAGCGATTTTGTGACTTTGAGAACAAACAGAGAGCTCAAAACTTTGAAAAACGTCAGACCGCTGTCAGACTTCCAGGCGGGGGAAAGCTCTGAGGTTGTACCGAGGACACTTCCATGGCCCCCGGATTGATTTTCAAGAAAGAGTCCTTGGGACTTTGAAATTTTCCGGCGAGCTGTTTTTGGCTTCCGGGAGCCGTAGAACTTTGGGAAATCGATTCCGCTCACCGGTTCAGGGTGTTTCGAGCTAGTCCAGGTCCCAGCTACGCCGCCTGGCCTCCAAATTTCGCAAATTCGAAAAAAAAAAAAATAGAACCGGAATGAGGAAATTTCTGGCCGCCGGATCCGCCGCACGGCTCCAGGAGGTCGGACACTTTTTGACTTTGTTCCCTTAAAGTGGGGGTCGGTGTCTCACCATGCAAATACCCAGTTTTGCACACCAGCTGCAGGATATAGGAGAGAGAGGTACCTCTCGGCCCCGACCAAAATCCGTTGTTTTTGTGGTTCCTCGACTCGGGTAGGCGGTTTGGCGAGTACCCCCCTTTTGCATGGAAGTTCGCACTCGCGCCGAGACCAGGCTTCCGCGGCTCCAGGGGGACTTTTGCCGGTTGTCCGTCCCGAGTCCGAGACGCGTTTCCTGGGTCGCCCGAGCCCGAACGGACCCTCCCCACGTGGGTTCCTGTCCTCTGAGGGCGACGGTCGTCAGAAGGGGGGCAGATCCAGAGTCCTCGTCCGCAGGAGGGCTCTGGGAGGGCGGATCGCTCCTTCTGACTTTGTCCCCTCGGAGCGGGCTCGGCGTTTCTCTGTGTCGGATGTCTCCCGCTTCCGCGCCAACGGGGAGACCTATGAGAGAATCGCACCGCGACCCGGCTTCCGTCTCGAGGGCGCCCGGAGCGCGCC
>NW_027507964.1:92500-97500 GCF_051348905.1 Ranitomeya variabilis | reverse complement strand
CTTCCAGGCGGGGGCAGCCGCCGGAGGTGTACCGGGGACGCTTCCAGGAGCCTGGGGAAGCTTTTCTGGAAGAGTCCTTGACACTTTGAAAAATTTTGAGAAAATCTCGATTTTGTGAAAAATGTCACATTTCCCCTACTTCCACCACAGGGGGGCGTCAATATGTTGTAAAGCACCCCAGGGCAGTGACCTAAATGCGGGTAAAGTTTGCGGTGCACGGGGGGAAAGTTGAATTTTTGGATGAAAATGCGTATTTTCATACTTTGAAAATTTCAGGCGTGTGTCGGACTTCCAGGCGGGGGCAGCCGCCGGAGGTGTACCGGGGACGCTTCCAGGAGCCTGGGGAAGCTTTTCTGGAAGAGTCCTTGACACTTTGAAAAATTTTGAGAAAATCTCGATTTTGTGAAAAATGTCACATTTCCCCTACTTCCACCACAGGGGGGCGTCAATATGTTGTAAAGCACCCCAGGGCAGTGACCTAAATGCGGGTAAAGTTTGCGGTGCACGGGGGGAAAGTTGAATTTTTGGATGAAAATGCGTATTTTCATACTGTGAAATTTTCAGGCGTGTGTCAGACTTCCAGGCGGGGGCAGCCGCCGGAGGTGTACCGGGGACGCTTCCAGGAGCCTGGGGAAGATTTTCTGGAAGAGTCCTTGGGACTTAGAAAAAATTTTGAGAAAATCTCGATTTTGTGAAAAATGAAAATTTCCCCTTCTTCCACCCTAAAGGGGCGTCAATATGTTGTGAGGCACCCCAGCAAAGTGACCTAAGTGGGGGTGAAGTTTGCGGGGCACGGGCGGAAAGTTGAATTTTTGGATGAAAATGCGTATTTTCATACTTTGAAAATTTCAGGCGTGTGTCAGACTTCCAGGCGGGGGCAGCCGCCGGAGGTGTACCGGGGACGCTTCCAGGAGCCTGGGGAAGATTTTCTGGAAGCGTCCTTGACACTTAGAAAAAATTTTGAGAAAATCTCGATTTTGTGAAAAATGTCACATTTCCCCTACTTCCACCCCAGGGGGGCGTCAATATGTTGTAAGGCACCCCAAGGCAGTGACCTAACTGTGGGTGAAGTTTGCGGGGCACGAGCGGAAAGTCGAATTTTGGATGAAAATGCATTATTTTCATACTTTGAAAATTTCAGGCGTGTGTTAGACTTCCAGGCGGGGGCAGCCGCCGGAGGCGTACCGAGGACGCTTCCAGGAGCCTGGGGAAGATTTTCTGAAAGTGTCCTTGGGACTTAGAAATATTTTGAGAAATTTCCGATTTTGTGAAAAATGTCACATTTCCCCTACTTCCACCCCAGGGGGGCGTCAATATGTTGTGAGGTACCCCAGGACAGTGACCTAACTGTGGGTAAAGTTTGCGGGGCACGGGCGGAAAGTCGAATTTTGGATGAAAATGCATTATTTTCATACTTTGAAAATTTCAGGCGTGTGTCAGACTTCCAGGCGGGGGCAGCCGCCGGAGGCGTACCGAGGACGCTTCCAGGAGCCTGGGGAAGATTTTCTGGAAGAGTCCTTGGGACTTAGAAATATTTTGAGAAAATCTCGATTTTGTGAAAAAATGTCACATTTCCCCTACTTCCACCACAGGGGGGCGTCAATATGTTGTGAGGTACCCCAGGACAGTGACCTAACTGTGGGTAAAGTTTGCGGGGCACGGGCGGAAAGTCGAATTTTGGATGAAAATGCATTATTTTCATACTTTGAAAATTTCAGGCGTGTGTCAGACTTCCAGGCGGGGGCAGCCGCCGGAGGCGTACCGAGGACGCTTCCAGGAGCCTGGGGAAGATTTTCTGAAAGTGTCCTTGGGACTTAGAAAAATTTTGAGAAATTTCCGATTTTGTGAAAAATGTCACATTTCCCCTACTTCCACCCCAGGGGGGCGTCAATATGTTGTAAAGCACCCCAGGGCAGTGACCTAAATGAGGGTGAATTTTGCGGTGCACGGGCGGAAAGTCGAATTTTTGGATGAAAATGCGTATTTTCATACTTTGAAAATTTCAGGCGTGTGTCAGACTTCCAGGCGGGGGCAGCCGCCGGAGGTGTACCGGGGACGCTTCCAGGAGCCTGGGGAAGATTTTCTGAAAGTGTCCTTGGGACTTAGAAATATTTTGAGAAAATCTCGATTTTGTGAAAAATGTCACATTTCCCCTACTTCCACCACAGGGGGGCGTCAATATGTTGTGAGGTACCCCAGGACAGTGACCTAACTGTGGGTAAAGTTTGCGGGGCACGGGCGGAAAGTCGAATTTTGGATGAAAATGCATTATTTTCATACTTTGAAAATTCCAGGCGTGTGTCAGACTTCCAGGCGGGGGCAGCCGCCGGAGGCGTACCGAGGACGCTTCCAGGAGCCTGGGGAAGATTTTCTGGAAGAGTCCTTGGGACTTGGTGCAATTTTGAGAAAATCTCGATTTTGTGAAAAAATGACCCATTTCCCCTACTTCCACCCCAGGGGGGCGTCAATATGTTGTAAAGCACCCCAGGGCAGTGACCTAAATGCGGGTAAAGTTTGCGGTGCACGGGGGGGAAAGTTGAATTTTTGGATGAAAATGCGTATTTTCATACTTTAAAAATTTCAGGCGTGTGTCAGACTTCCAGGAGGGGGCAGCCGCCGGAGGCGTACCGGGGACGCTTCCAGGAGCCTGGGGAAGATTTTCTGGAAGAGTCCTTGGGACTTAGAAAATTTTTTGAGAAAATCTCGATTTTGTGAAAAATGAAAATTTCCCCTTCTTCCACCCTAAAGGGGCGTCAATATGTTGTGAGGCACCCCAGCAAAGTGACCTAAGTGGGGGTGAAGTTTGCGGGGCACGGACGGAAAGTTGAATTTTTGGATGAAAATGCGTATTTTCATACTTTGAAAATTTCAGGCGTGTGTCAGACTTCCAGGCGGGGGCAGCCGCCGGAGGCGTACCGGGGACGCTTCCAGGAGCCTGGGGAAGATTTTCTGGAAGCGTCCTTGACACTTAGAAAAATTTTGAGAAAATCTCGATTTTGTGAAAAATGTCACATTTCCCCTACTTCCACCCCAGGGGGGCGTCAATATGTTGTAAAGCACCCAAGGGCAGTGACCTAAATGCGGGTAAAGTTTGCGGTGCACGGGGGGAAAGTTGAATTTTTGGATGAAAATGCGTATTTTCATACTTTGAAAATTTCAGGCGTGTGTTGGACTTCCAGGCGGGGGCAGCCGCCAGAGGTGTACCGGGGACGCTTCCAGGAGCCTGGGGGAGATTTTCTGGAAGAGTCCTTGACACTTAGAAAAATTTTGAGAAATTTCCGATTTTGTGTAAAAATCACCCATTTCCCCTACTTCCACCCTAAAGGGGCGTCAATATGTCGTAAGGCGCCCCTAGACAGTGACCTAAGTGGGGGTGAAGTTTGGGTCTGATGGGTGGAAAACTGAAAAAAAGCGATTTTGTGACTTTGAGAACAAACAGAGAGCTCAAAACTTTGAAAAACGTCAGACCGCTGTCAGACTTCCAGGCGGGGGAAAGCTCTGAGGTTGTACCGAGGACACTTCCATGGCCCCCGGATTGATTTTCAAGAAAGAGTCCTTGGGACTTTGAAATTTTCCGGCGAGCTGTTTTTGGCTTCCGGGAGCCGTAGAACTTTGGGAAATCGATTCCGCTCACCGGTTCAGGGTGTTTCGAGCTAGTCCAGGTCCCAGCTACGCCGCCTGGCCTCCAAATTTCGCAAATTCGAAAAAAAAAAAAATAGAACCGGAATGAGGAAATTTCTGGCCGCCGGATCCGCCGCACGGCTCCAGGAGGTCGGACACTTTTTGACTTTGTTCCCTTAAAGTGGGGGTCGGTGTCTCACCATGCAAATACCCAGTTTTGCACACCAGCTGCAGGATATAGGAGAGAGAGGTACCTCTCGGCCCCGACCAAAATCCGTTGTTTTCGTGGTTCCTCGACTCGGGTAGGCGGTTTGGCGAGTACCCCCCTTTTGCATGGAAGTTCGCACTCGCGCCGAGACCAGGCTTCCGCGGCTCCAGGGGGACTTTTGCCGGTTGTCCGTCCCGAGTCCGAGACGCGTTTCCTGGGTCGCCCGAGCCCGAACGGACCCTCCCCACGTGGGTTCCTGTCCTCTGAGGGCGACGGTCGTCAGAAGGGGGGCAGATCCAGAGTCCTCGTCCGCAGGAGGGCTCTGGGAGGGCGGATCGCTCCTTCTGACTTTGTCCCCTCGGAGCGGGCTCGGCGTTTCTCTGTGTCGGATGTCTCCCGCTTCCGCGCCAACGGGGAGACCTATGAGAGAATCGCACCGCGACCCGGCTTCCGTCTCGAGGGCGCCCGGAGCGCGCCGGACACTCGCTTCCAGGACTCCAGGGGCACGTTTCTTCCCCGTCTCCCCCGAGGGGAAGAACGGAGGCAGGGGTTCCACCCGAGCCCCTGCCCTTTCTTCCGATCGATCTGGCTCAGCGCTCCCGGGTGGGGAGGTGGTGCCGCTCGCTCGGCCCGGGCTTTGGAGCCCGCGTCGGTTTACGGCGGGCGGTCTCCTTCCTCTGTTACCCCCCCCGGGTTTCAGGCACTCGTCCTTGGGCGCGCACGCCGGCGGTCGCCCTCCCGTCTACGGACGGAGGCGGCCGAGCTGTGGGGAGTTTGACCCGAACCGTGGTACGGCAGCGGTCCGACGACCCGCACGGGCGAACGGAGGGGCGCCCACCCACCTCGGCGTGGGGGCCCGCCGTCCGAATCGCTCCCCGCGCGGGGCAGCACAACGATCTTCTCCGAGGGCGGCCCTTTGACTTCCAGATGCGCAGCTCGTCCGCGGAGGCCCGCGCCGCACCCCAGCGTCCGAAGGGCGGCCTCCGCGGTGGGCATCGGCGAGAGCGGCGGCGGTGGGTGGCGCTTCCACGCCACCGCCGAGCTCCGCGTTTTCCAGTCTTTTCCCGAGCCCCTACGATAGTGGGGGGATGACAGACGTGCGGGGAGGCGGGCGAGTGGGTTCTCACCGTGCGGTGTGCCCCGCGGCCGAACGCCGTCGCCTTCCCCTCGT
>NW_027507964.1:77500-82500 GCF_051348905.1 Ranitomeya variabilis | reverse complement strand
AAAAATGAAAATTTCCCCTTCTTCCACCCTAAAGGGGCGTCAATATGTTGTGAGGCACCCCAGCAAAGTGACCTAAGTGGGGGTGAAGTTTGCGGGGCACGGGCGGAAAGTTGAATTTTTGGATGAAAATGCGTATTTTCATACTTTGAAAATTTCAGGCGTGTGTCAGACTTCCAGGCGGGGGCAGCCGCCGGAGGTGTACCGGGGACGCTTCCAGGAGCCTGGGGAAGATTTTCTGGAAGCGTCCTTGACACTTAGAAAAAATTTTGAGAAAATCTCGATTTTGTGAAAAATGTCACATTTCCCCTACTTCCACCCCAGGGGGGCGTCAATATGTTGTAAGGCACCCCAAGGCAGTGACCTAACTGTGGGTGAAGTTTGCGGGGCACGAGCGGAAAGTCGAATTTTGGATGAAAATGCATTATTTTCATACTTTGAAAATTTCAGGCGTGTGTTAGACTTCCAGGCGGGGGCAGCCGCCGGAGGCGTACCGAGGACGCTTCCAGGAGCCTGGGGAAGATTTTCTGAAAGTGTCCTTGGGACTTAGAAATATTTTGAGAAATTTCCGATTTTGTGAAAAATGTCACATTTCCCCTACTTCCACCCCAGGGGGGCGTCAATATGTTGTGAGGTACCCCAGGACAGTGACCTAACTGTGGGTAAAGTTTGCGGGGCACGGGCGGAAAGTCGAATTTTGGATGAAAATGCATTATTTTCATACTTTGAAAATTTCAGGCGTGTGTCAGACTTCCAGGCGGGGGCAGCCGCCGGAGGCGTACCGAGGAGGCTTCCAGGAGCCTGGGGAAGATTTTCTGGAAGAGTCCTTGGGACTTAGAAATATTTTGAGAAAATCTCGATTTTGTGAAAAAATGTCACATTTCCCCTACTTCCACCACAGGGGGGCGTCAATATGTTGTGAGGTACCCCAGGACAGTGACCTAACTGTGGGTAAAGTTTGCGGGGCACGGGCGGAAAGTCGAATTTTGGATGAAAATGCATTATTTTCATACTTTGAAAATTTCAGGCGTGTGTCAGACTTCCAGGCGGGGGCAGCCGCCGGAGGCGTACCGAGGACGCTTCCAGGAGCCTGGGGAAGATTTTCTGAAAGTGTCCTTGGGACTTAGAAAAATTTTGAGAAATTTCCGATTTTGTGAAAAATGTCACATTTCCCCTACTTCCACCCCAGGGGGGCGTCAATATGTTGTAAAGCACCCCAGGGCAGTGACCTAAATGAGGGTGAATTTTGCGGTGCACGGGCGGAAAGTCGAATTTTTGGATGAAAATGCGTATTTTCATACTTTGAAAATTTCAGGCGTGTGTCAGACTTCCAGGCGGGGGCAGCCGCCGGAGGTGTACCGGGGACGCTTCCAGGAGCCTGGGGAAGATTTTCTGAAAGTGTCCTTGGGACTTAGAAATATTTTGAGAAAATCTCGATTTTGTGAAAAATGTCACATTTCCCCTACTTCCACCACAGGGGGGCGTCAATATGTTGTGAGGTACCCCAGGACAGTGACCTAACTGTGGGTAAAGTTTGCGGGGCACGGGCGGAAAGTCGAATTTTGGATGAAAATGCATTATTTTCATACTTTGAAAATTCCAGGCGTGTGTCAGACTTCCAGGCGGGGGCAGCCGCCGGAGGCGTACCGAGGACGCTTCCAGGAGCCTGGGGAAGATTTTCTGGAAGAGTCCTTGGGACTTGGTGCAATTTTGAGAAAATCTCGATTTTGTGAAAAAATGACCCATTTCCCCTACTTCCACCCCAGGGGGGCGTCAATATGTTGTAAAGCACCCCAGGGCAGTGACCTAAATGCGGGTAAAGTTTGCGGTGCACGGGGGGGAAAGTTGAATTTTTGGATGAAAATGCGTATTTTCATACTTTAAAAATTTCAGGCGTGTGTCAGACTTCCAGGAGGGGGCAGCCGCCGGAGGCGTACCGGGGACGCTTCCAGGAGCCTGGGGAAGATTTTCTGGAAGAGTCCTTGGGACTTAGAAAATTTTTTGAGAAAATCTCGATTTTGTGAAAAATGAAAATTTCCCCTTCTTCCACCCTAAAGGGGCGTCAATATGTTGTGAGGCACCCCAGCAAAGTGACCTAAGTGGGGGTGAAGTTTGCGGGGCACGGACGGAAAGTTGAATTTTTGGATGAAAATGCGTATTTTCATACTTTGAAAATTTCAGGCGTGTGTCAGACTTCCAGGCGGGGGCAGCCGCCGGAGGCGTACCGG
Source organism: Ranitomeya variabilis (assembly GCF_051348905.1). Taxonomy (NCBI): domain Eukaryota; kingdom Metazoa; phylum Chordata; class Amphibia; order Anura; family Dendrobatidae; genus Ranitomeya; species Ranitomeya variabilis. The sequence goes on along the minus strand of NW_027507964.1, from coordinate 80,275 downwards.
GGACGCTTCCAGGAGCCTGGGGAAGATTTTCTGGAAGCGTCCTTGACACTTAGAAAAATTTTGAGAAAATCTCGATTTTGTGAAAAATGTCACATTTCCCCTACTTCCACCCCAGGGGGGCGTCAATATGTTGTAAAGCACCCAAGGGCAGTGACCTAAATGCGGGTAAAGTTTGCGGTGCACGGGGGGAAAGTTGAATTTTTGGATGAAAATGCGTATTTTCATACTTTGAAAATTTCAGGCGTGTGTTGGACTTCCAGGCGGGGGCAGCCGCCAGAGGTGTACCGGGGACGCTTCCAGGAGCCTGGGGGAGATTTTCTGGAAGAGTCCTTGACACTTAGAAAAATTTTGAGAAATTTCCGATTTTGTGTAAAAATCACCCATTTCCCCTACTTCCACCCTAAAGGGGCGTCAATATGTCGTAAGGCGCCCCTAGACAGTGACCTAAGTGGGGGTGAAGTTTGGGTCTGATGGGTGGAAAACTGAAAAAAAGCGATTTTGTGACTTTGAGAACAAACAGAGAGCTCAAAACTTTGAAAAACGTCAGACCGCTGTCAGACTTCCAGGCGGGGGAAAGCTCTGAGGTTGTACCGAGGACACTTCCATGGCCCCCGGATTGATTTTCAAGAAAGAGTCCTTGGGACTTTGAAATTTTCCGGCGAGCTGTTTTTGGCTTCCGGGAGCCGTAGAACTTTGGGAAATCGATTCCGCTCACCGGTTCAGGGTGTTTCGAGCTAGTCCAGGTCCCAGCTACGCCGCCTGGCCTCCAAATTTCGCAAATTCGAAAAAAAAAAAAATAGAACCGGAATGAGGAAATTTCTGGCCGCCGGATCCGCCGCACGGCTCCAGGAGGTCGGACACTTTTTGACTTTGTTCCCTTAAAGTGGGGGTCGGTGTCTCACCATGCAAATACCCAGTTTTGCACACCAGCTGCAGGATATAGGAGAGAGAGGTACCTCTCGGCCCCGACCAAAATCCGTTGTTTTCGTGGTTCCTCGACTCGGGTAGGCGGTTTGGCGAGTACCCCCCTTTTGCATGGAAGTTCGCACTCGCGCCGAGACCAGGCTTCCGCGGCTCCAGGGGGACTTTTGCCGGTTGTCCGTCCCGAGTCCGAGACGCGTTTCCTGGGTCGCCCGAGCCCGAACGGACCCTCCCCACGTGGGTTCCTGTCCTCTGAGGGCGACGGTCGTCAGAAGGGGGGCAGATCCAGAGTCCTCGTCCGCAGGAGGGCTCTGGGAGGGCGGATCGCTCCTTCTGACTTTGTCCCCTCGGAGCGGGCTCGGCGTTTCTCTGTGTCGGATGTCTCCCGCTTCCGCGCCAACGGGGAGACCTATGAGAGAATCGCACCGCGACCCGGCTTCCGTCTCGAGGGCGCCCGGAGCGCGCCGGACACTCGCTTCCAGGACTCCAGGGGCACGTTTCTTCCCCGTCTCCCCCGAGGGGAAGAACGGAGGCAGGGGTTCCACCCGAGCCCCTGCCCTTTCTTCCGATCGATCTGGCTCAGCGCTCCCGGGTGGGGAGGTGGTGCCGCTCGCTCGGCCCGGGCTTTGGAGCCCGCGTCGGTTTACGGCGGGCGGTCTCCTTCCTCTGTTACCCCCCCCGGGTTTCAGGCACTCGTCCTTGGGCGCGCACGCCGGCGGTCGCCCTCCCGTCTACGGACGGAGGCGGCCGAGCTGTGGGGAGTTTGACCCGAACCGTGGTACGGCAGCGGTCCGACGACCCGCACGGGCGAACGGAGGGGCGCCCACCCACCTCGGCGTGGGGGCCCGCCGTCCGAATCGCTCCCCGCGCGGGGCAGCACAACGATCTTCTCCGAGGGCGGCCCTTTGACTTCCAGATGCGCAGCTCGTCCGCGGAGGCCCGCGCCGCACCCCAGCGTCCGAAGGGCGGCCTCCGCGGTGGGCATCGGCGAGAGCGGCGGCGGTGGGTGGCGCTTCCACGCCACCGCCGAGCTCCGCGTTTTCCAGTCTTTTCCCGAGCCCCTACGATAGTGGGGGGATGACAGACGTGCGGGGAGGCGGGCGAGTGGGTTCTCACCGTGCGGTGTGCCCCGCGGCCGAACGCCGTCGCCTTCCCCTCGTCCGCCGTCCTCCGAGGCGGCTCGGCAGGGAGCGCGAGAGCGAGAGGGAGAGCGAGAGAGAGAGACCAAGCGGACGCCCCGGAGCGAGAAGGGAGGATGGAGAAGGAAAGACGAATCGAAGGGGGGCACGAGTTTGGCGAAGGGAGTACCCGGCGTATTGCCGCACCGGACTTCGTCTGTTCTCAACAGTCGAGACACGGCTTCGGGGGGAGACGCCGCTCGGTCGGTCACCTTTGAGGTTACGGGCAAGAGCCCGGGACAAGGGACTACGCCGGAGGGCGACGCCGACACGGCCAGGCCGACCATGCCCCGCGCTTGACCTCCGGGTCGCTGGGGCTTGTGCCGGAGCCGCGGCGGACCCCGACGGCCAGCCCCCCTCTCCCACTCCTCGCGCCCGTCCGCCGGTGGGTCGAGGACCCCCCGCGGTGGAGGCAGGTCTAAGCCAGACGGCGGCGCCGCACAGGCCCCCCACGCCCTGGCCCCTCTCCCCAGCAGCGACTCAGTGCGTCGCCCCGGGAGCGGTGGGTCACGAGGCAGGGCGGCCGTGGCGTCCTCCGGAGGCCAGTCACCTCGACCTTCCCGCGCAAGGGGTGGTCTTTCGCGACAGATGCCCTCCGTTCGGGAGGCCGGGTCTAAGCCAGACGGCGGCGCCGCGCAGGCCCCCCACGCCCTGGCCCCTCTCCCCAGCAGCGACT
>NW_027507964.1:65000-67500 GCF_051348905.1 Ranitomeya variabilis | reverse complement strand
ATACTTTGAAAATTTCAGGCGTGTGTCAGACTTCCAGGCGGGGGCAGCCGCCGGAGGTGTACCGGGGACGCTTCCAGGAGCCTGGGGAAGATTTTCTGAAAGTGTCCTTGGGACTTAGAAATATTTTGAGAAAATCTCGATTTTGTGAAAAATGTCACATTTCCCCTACTTCCACCACAGGGGGGCGTCAATATGTTGTGAGGTACCCCAGGACAGTGACCTAACTGTGGGTAAAGTTTGCGGGGCACGGGCGGAAAGTCGAATTTTGGATGAAAATGCATTATTTTCATACTTTGAAAATTCCAGGCGTGTGTCAGACTTCCAGGCGGGGGCAGCCGCCGGAGGCGTACCGAGGACGCTTCCAGGAGCCTGGGGAAGATTTTCTGGAAGAGTCCTTGGGACTTGGTGCAATTTTGAGAAAATCTCGATTTTGTGAAAAAATGACCCATTTCCCCTACTTCCACCCCAGGGGGGCGTCAATATGTTGTAAAGCACCCCAGGGCAGTGACCTAAATGCGGGTAAAGTTTGCGGTGCACGGGGGGGAAAGTTGAATTTTTGGATGAAAATGCGTATTTTCATACTTTAAAAATTTCAGGCGTGTGTCAGACTTCCAGGAGGGGGCAGCCGCCGGAGGCGTACCGGGGACGCTTCCAGGAGCCTGGGGAAGATTTTCTGGAAGAGTCCTTGGGACTTAGAAAATTTTTTGAGAAAATCTCGATTTTGTGAAAAATGAAAATTTCCCCTTCTTCCACCCTAAAGGGGCGTCAATATGTTGTGAGGCACCCCAGCAAAGTGACCTAAGTGGGGGTGAAGTTTGCGGGGCACGGACGGAAAGTTGAATTTTTGGATGAAAATGCGTATTTTCATACTTTGAAAATTTCAGGCGTGTGTCAGACTTCCAGGCGGGGGCAGCCGCCGGAGGCGTACCGGGGACGCTTCCAGGAGCCTGGGGAAGATTTTCTGGAAGCGTCCTTGACACTTAGAAAAATTTTGAGAAAATCTCGATTTTGTGAAAAATGTCACATTTCCCCTACTTCCACCCCAGGGGGGCGTCAATATGTTGTAAAGCACCCAAGGGCAGTGACCTAAATGCGGGTAAAGTTTGCGGTGCACGGGGGGAAAGTTGAATTTTTGGATGAAAATGCGTATTTTCATACTTTGAAAATTTCAGGCGTGTGTTGGACTTCCAGGCGGGGGCAGCCGCCAGAGGTGTACCGGGGACGCTTCCAGGAGCCTGGGGGAGATTTTCTGGAAGAGTCCTTGACACTTAGAAAAATTTTGAGAAATTTCCGATTTTGTGTAAAAATCACCCATTTCCCCTACTTCCACCCTAAAGGGGCGTCAATATGTCGTAAGGCGCCCCTAGACAGTGACCTAAGTGGGGGTGAAGTTTGGGTCTGATGGGTGGAAAACTGAAAAAAAGCGATTTTGTGACTTTGAGAACAAACAGAGAGCTCAAAACTTTGAAAAACGTCAGACCGCTGTCAGACTTCCAGGCGGGGGAAAGCTCTGAGGTTGTACCGAGGACACTTCCATGGCCCCCGGATTGATTTTCAAGAAAGAGTCCTTGGGACTTTGAAATTTTCCGGCGAGCTGTTTTTGGCTTCCGGGAGCCGTAGAACTTTGGGAAATCGATTCCGCTCACCGGTTCAGGGTGTTTCGAGCTAGTCCAGGTCCCAGCTACGCCGCCTGGCCTCCAAATTTCGCAAATTCGAAAAAAAAAAAAATAGAACCGGAATGAGGAAATTTCTGGCCGCCGGATCCGCCGCACGGCTCCAGGAGGTCGGACACTTTTTGACTTTGTTCCCTTAAAGTGGGGGTCGGTGTCTCACCATGCAAATACCCAGTTTTGCACACCAGCTGCAGGATATAGGAGAGAGAGGTACCTCTCGGCCCCGACCAAAATCCGTTGTTTTCGTGGTTCCTCGACTCGGGTAGGCGGTTTGGCGAGTACCCCCCTTTTGCATGGAAGTTCGCACTCGCGCCGAGACCAGGCTTCCGCGGCTCCAGGGGGACTTTTGCCGGTTGTCCGTCCCGAGTCCGAGACGCGTTTCCTGGGTCGCCCGAGCCCGAACGGACCCTCCCCACGTGGGTTCCTGTCCTCTGAGGGCGACGGTCGTCAGAAGGGGGGCAGATCCAGAGTCCTCGTCCGCAGGAGGGCTCTGGGAGGGCGGATCGCTCCTTCTGACTTTGTCCCCTCGGAGCGGGCTCGGCGTTTCTCTGTGTCGGATGTCTCCCGCTTCCGCGCCAACGGGGAGACCTATGAGAGAATCGCACCGCGACCCGGCTTCCGTCTCGAGGGCGCCCGGAGCGCGCCGGACACTCGCTTCCAGGACTCCAGGGGCACGTTTCTTCCCCGTCTCCCCCGAGGGGAAGAACGGAGGCAGGGGTTCCACCCGAGCCCCTGCCCTTTCTTCCGATCGATCTGGCTCAGCGCTCCCGGGTGGGGAGGTGGTGCCGCTCGCTCGGCCCGGGCTTTGGAGCCCGCGTCGGTTTACG
>NW_027507964.1:50000-55000 GCF_051348905.1 Ranitomeya variabilis | reverse complement strand
GCAGTGACCTAAATGCGGGTAAAGTTTGCGGTGCACGGGGGGAAAGTTGAATTTTTGGATGAAAATGCGTATTTTCATACTTTGAAAATTTCAGGCGTGTGTCGGACTTCCAGGCGGGGGCAGCCGCCGGAGGTGTACCGGGGACGCTTCCAGGAGCCTGGGGAAGCTTTTCTGGAAGAGTCCTTGACACTTTGAAAAATTTTGAGAAAATCTCGATTTTGTGAAAAATGTCACATTTCCCCTACTTCCACCACAGGGGGGCGTCAATATGTTGTAAAGCACCCCAGGGCAGTGACCTAAATGCGGGTAAAGTTTGCGGTGCACGGGGGGAAAGTTGAATTTTTGGATGAAAATGCGTATTTTCATACTGTGAAATTTTCAGGCGTGTGTCAGACTTCCAGGCGGGGGCAGCCGCCGGAGGTGTACCGGGGACGCTTCCAGGAGCCTGGGGAAGATTTTCTGGAAGAGTCCTTGGGACTTAGAAAAAATTTTGAGAAAATCTCGATTTTGTGAAAAATGAAAATTTCCCCTTCTTCCACCCTAAAGGGGCGTCAATATGTTGTGAGGCACCCCAGCAAAGTGACCTAAGTGGGGGTGAAGTTTGCGGGGCACGGGCGGAAAGTTGAATTTTTGGATGAAAATGCGTATTTTCATACTTTGAAAATTTCAGGCGTGTGTCAGACTTCCAGGCGGGGGCAGCCGCCGGAGGTGTACCGGGGACGCTTCCAGGAGCCTGGGGAAGATTTTCTGGAAGCGTCCTTGACACTTAGAAAAAATTTTGAGAAAATCTCGATTTTGTGAAAAATGTCACATTTCCCCTACTTCCACCCCAGGGGGGCGTCAATATGTTGTAAGGCACCCCAAGGCAGTGACCTAACTGTGGGTGAAGTTTGCGGGGCACGAGCGGAAAGTCGAATTTTGGATGAAAATGCATTATTTTCATACTTTGAAAATTTCAGGCGTGTGTTAGACTTCCAGGCGGGGGCAGCCGCCGGAGGCGTACCGAGGACGCTTCCAGGAGCCTGGGGAAGATTTTCTGAAAGTGTCCTTGGGACTTAGAAATATTTTGAGAAATTTCCGATTTTGTGAAAAATGTCACATTTCCCCTACTTCCACCCCAGGGGGGCGTCAATATGTTGTAAAGCACCCCAGGGCAGTGACCTAAATGAGGGTGAATTTTGCGGTGCACGGGCGGAAAGTCGAATTTTTGGATGAAAATGCGTATTTTCATACTTTGAAAATTTCAGGCGTGTGTCAGACTTCCAGGCGGGGGCAGCCGCCGGAGGTGTACCGGGGACGCTTCCAGGAGCCTGGGGAAGATTTTCTGAAAGTGTCCTTGGGACTTAGAAATATTTTGAGAAAATCTCGATTTTGTGAAAAATGTCACATTTCCCCTACTTCCACCACAGGGGGGCGTCAATATGTTGTGAGGTACCCCAGGACAGTGACCTAACTGTGGGTAAAGTTTGCGGGGCACGGGCGGAAAGTCGAATTTTGGATGAAAATGCATTATTTTCATACTTTGAAAATTCCAGGCGTGTGTCAGACTTCCAGGCGGGGGCAGCCGCCGGAGGCGTACCGAGGACGCTTCCAGGAGCCTGGGGAAGATTTTCTGGAAGAGTCCTTGGGACTTGGTGCAATTTTGAGAAAATCTCGATTTTGTGAAAAAATGACCCATTTCCCCTACTTCCACCCCAGGGGGGCGTCAATATGTTGTAAAGCACCCCAGGGCAGTGACCTAAATGCGGGTAAAGTTTGCGGTGCACGGGGGGGAAAGTTGAATTTTTGGATGAAAATGCGTATTTTCATACTTTAAAAATTTCAGGCGTGTGTCAGACTTCCAGGAGGGGGCAGCCGCCGGAGGCGTACCGGGGACGCTTCCAGGAGCCTGGGGAAGATTTTCTGGAAGAGTCCTTGGGACTTAGAAAATTTTTTGAGAAAATCTCGATTTTGTGAAAAATGAAAATTTCCCCTTCTTCCACCCTAAAGGGGCGTCAATATGTTGTGAGGCACCCCAGCAAAGTGACCTAAGTGGGGGTGAAGTTTGCGGGGCACGGACGGAAAGTTGAATTTTTGGATGAAAATGCGTATTTTCATACTTTGAAAATTTCAGGCGTGTGTCAGACTTCCAGGCGGGGGCAGCCGCCGGAGGCGTACCGGGGACGCTTCCAGGAGCCTGGGGAAGATTTTCTGGAAGCGTCCTTGACACTTAGAAAAATTTTGAGAAAATCTCGATTTTGTGAAAAATGTCACATTTCCCCTACTTCCACCCCAGGGGGGCGTCAATATGTTGTAAAGCACCCAAGGGCAGTGACCTAAATGCGGGTAAAGTTTGCGGTGCACGGGGGGAAAGTTGAATTTTTGGATGAAAATGCGTATTTTCATACTTTGAAAATTTCAGGCGTGTGTTGGACTTCCAGGCGGGGGCAGCCGCCAGAGGTGTACCGGGGACGCTTCCAGGAGCCTGGGGGAGATTTTCTGGAAGAGTCCTTGACACTTAGAAAAATTTTGAGAAATTTCCGATTTTGTGTAAAAATCACCCATTTCCCCTACTTCCACCCTAAAGGGGCGTCAATATGTCGTAAGGCGCCCCTAGACAGTGACCTAAGTGGGGGTGAAGTTTGGGTCTGATGGGTGGAAAACTGAAAAAAAGCGATTTTGTGACTTTGAGAACAAACAGAGAGCTCAAAACTTTGAAAAACGTCAGACCGCTGTCAGACTTCCAGGCGGGGGAAAGCTCTGAGGTTGTACCGAGGACACTTCCATGGCCCCCGGATTGATTTTCAAGAAAGAGTCCTTGGGACTTTGAAATTTTCCGGCGAGCTGTTTTTGGCTTCCGGGAGCCGTAGAACTTTGGGAAATCGATTCCGCTCACCGGTTCAGGGTGTTTCGAGCTAGTCCAGGTCCCAGCTACGCCGCCTGGCCTCCAAATTTCGCAAATTCGAAAAAAAAAAAAATAGAACCGGAATGAGGAAATTTCTGGCCGCCGGATCCGCCGCACGGCTCCAGGAGGTCGGACACTTTTTGACTTTGTTCCCTTAAAGTGGGGGTCGGTGTCTCACCATGCAAATACCCAGTTTTGCACACCAGCTGCAGGATATAGGAGAGAGAGGTACCTCTCGGCCCCGACCAAAATCCGTTGTTTTCGTGGTTCCTCGACTCGGGTAGGCGGTTTGGCGAGTACCCCCCTTTTGCATGGAAGTTCGCACTCGCGCCGAGACCAGGCTTCCGCGGCTCCAGGGGGACTTTTGCCGGTTGTCCGTCCCGAGTCCGAGACGCGTTTCCTGGGTCGCCCGAGCCCGAACGGACCCTCCCCACGTGGGTTCCTGTCCTCTGAGGGCGACGGTCGTCAGAAGGGGGGCAGATCCAGAGTCCTCGTCCGCAGGAGGGCTCTGGGAGGGCGGATCGCTCCTTCTGACTTTGTCCCCTCGGAGCGGGCTCGGCGTTTCTCTGTGTCGGATGTCTCCCGCTTCCGCGCCAACGGGGAGACCTATGAGAGAATCGCACCGCGACCCGGCTTCCGTCTCGAGGGCGCCCGGAGCGCGCCGGACACTCGCTTCCAGGACTCCAGGGGCACGTTTCTTCCCCGTCTCCCCCGAGGGGAAGAACGGAGGCAGGGGTTCCACCCGAGCCCCTGCCCTTTCTTCCGATCGATCTGGCTCAGCGCTCCCGGGTGGGGAGGTGGTGCCGCTCGCTCGGCCCGGGCTTTGGAGCCCGCGTCGGTTTACGGCGGGCGGTCTCCTTCCTCTGTTACCCCCCCCGGGTTTCAGGCACTCGTCCTTGGGCGCGCACGCCGGCGGTCGCCCTCCCGTCTACGGACGGAGGCGGCCGAGCTGTGGGGAGTTTGACCCGAACCGTGGTACGGCAGCGGTCCGACGACCCGCACGGGCGAACGGAGGGGCGCCCACCCACCTCGGCGTGGGGGCCCGCCGTCCGAATCGCTCCCCGCGCGGGGCAGCACAACGATCTTCTCCGAGGGCGGCCCTTTGACTTCCAGATGCGCAGCTCGTCCGCGGAGGCCCGCGCCGCACCCCAGCGTCCGAAGGGCGGCCTCCGCGGTGGGCATCGGCGAGAGCGGCGGCGGTGGGTGGCGCTTCCACGCCACCGCCGAGCTCCGCGTTTTCCAGTCTTTTCCCGAGCCCCTACGATAGTGGGGGGATGACAGACGTGCGGGGAGGCGGGCGAGTGGGTTCTCACCGTGCGGTGTGCCCCGCGGCCGAACGCCGTCGCCTTCCCCTCGTCCGCCGTCCTCCGAGGCGGCTCGGCAGGGAGCGCGAGAGCGAGAGGGAGAGCGAGAGAGAGAGACCAAGCGGACGCCCCGGAGCGAGAAGGGAGGATGGAGAAGGAAAGACGAATCGAAGGGGGGCACGAGTTTGGCGAAGGGAGTACCCGGCGTATTGCCGCACCGGACTTCGTCTGTTCTCAACAGTCGAGACACGGCTTCGGGGGGAGACGCCGCTCGGTCGGTCACCTTTGAGGTTACGGGCAAGAGCCCGGGACAAGGGACTACGCCGGAGGGCGACGCCGACACGGCCAGGCCGACCATGCCCCGCGCTTGACCTCCGGGTCGCTGGGGCTTGTGCCGGAGCCGCGGCGGACCCCGACGGCCAGCCCCCCTCTCCCACTCCTCGCGCCCGTCCGCCGGTGGGTCGAGGACCCCCCGCGGTGGAGGCAGGTCTAAGCCAGACGGCGGCGCCGCACAGGCCCCCCACGCCCTGGCCCCTCTCCCCAGCAGCGACTCAGTGCGTCGCCCCGGGAGCGGTGGGTCACGAGGCAGGGCGGCCGTGGCGTCCTCCGGAGGCCAGTCACCTCGACCTTCCCGCGCAAGGGGTGGTCTTTCGCGACAGATGCCCTCCGTTCGGGAGGCCGGGTCTAAGCCAGACGGCGGCGCCGCGCAGGCCCCCCACGCCCTGGCCCCTCTCCCCAGCAGCGACTCTGTGTGTCGCCCCGGGAGCGGTGGGTCACGAGGCGGGGCGGCCGTGGCGTCCTCCGCGGGCCAG
>NW_027507964.1:37500-40000 GCF_051348905.1 Ranitomeya variabilis | reverse complement strand
GGCAGCCGCCGGAGGCGTACCGAGGAGGCTTCCAGGAGCCTGGGGAAGATTTTCTGGAAGAGTCCTTGGGACTTAGAAATATTTTGAGAAAATCTCGATTTTGTGAAAAAATGTCACATTTCCCCTACTTCCACCACAGGGGGGCGTCAATATGTTGTGAGGTACCCCAGGACAGTGACCTAACTGTGGGTAAAGTTTGCGGGGCACGGGCGGAAAGTCGAATTTTGGATGAAAATGCATTATTTTCATACTTTGAAAATTTCAGGCGTGTGTCAGACTTCCAGGCGGGGGCAGCCGCCGGAGGCGTACCGAGGACGCTTCCAGGAGCCTGGGGAAGATTTTCTGAAAGTGTCCTTGGGACTTAGAAAAATTTTGAGAAATTTCCGATTTTGTGAAAAATGTCACATTTCCCCTACTTCCACCCCAGGGGGGCGTCAATATGTTGTAAAGCACCCCAGGGCAGTGACCTAAATGAGGGTGAATTTTGCGGTGCACGGGCGGAAAGTCGAATTTTTGGATGAAAATGCGTATTTTCATACTTTGAAAATTTCAGGCGTGTGTCAGACTTCCAGGCGGGGGCAGCCGCCGGAGGTGTACCGGGGACGCTTCCAGGAGCCTGGGGAAGATTTTCTGAAAGTGTCCTTGGGACTTAGAAATATTTTGAGAAAATCTCGATTTTGTGAAAAATGTCACATTTCCCCTACTTCCACCACAGGGGGGCGTCAATATGTTGTGAGGTACCCCAGGACAGTGACCTAACTGTGGGTAAAGTTTGCGGGGCACGGGCGGAAAGTCGAATTTTGGATGAAAATGCATTATTTTCATACTTTGAAAATTCCAGGCGTGTGTCAGACTTCCAGGCGGGGGCAGCCGCCGGAGGCGTACCGAGGACGCTTCCAGGAGCCTGGGGAAGATTTTCTGGAAGAGTCCTTGGGACTTGGTGCAATTTTGAGAAAATCTCGATTTTGTGAAAAAATGACCCATTTCCCCTACTTCCACCCCAGGGGGGCGTCAATATGTTGTAAAGCACCCCAGGGCAGTGACCTAAATGCGGGTAAAGTTTGCGGTGCACGGGGGGGAAAGTTGAATTTTTGGATGAAAATGCGTATTTTCATACTTTAAAAATTTCAGGCGTGTGTCAGACTTCCAGGAGGGGGCAGCCGCCGGAGGCGTACCGGGGACGCTTCCAGGAGCCTGGGGAAGATTTTCTGGAAGAGTCCTTGGGACTTAGAAAATTTTTTGAGAAAATCTCGATTTTGTGAAAAATGAAAATTTCCCCTTCTTCCACCCTAAAGGGGCGTCAATATGTTGTGAGGCACCCCAGCAAAGTGACCTAAGTGGGGGTGAAGTTTGCGGGGCACGGACGGAAAGTTGAATTTTTGGATGAAAATGCGTATTTTCATACTTTGAAAATTTCAGGCGTGTGTCAGACTTCCAGGCGGGGGCAGCCGCCGGAGGCGTACCGGGGACGCTTCCAGGAGCCTGGGGAAGATTTTCTGGAAGCGTCCTTGACACTTAGAAAAATTTTGAGAAAATCTCGATTTTGTGAAAAATGTCACATTTCCCCTACTTCCACCCCAGGGGGGCGTCAATATGTTGTAAAGCACCCAAGGGCAGTGACCTAAATGCGGGTAAAGTTTGCGGTGCACGGGGGGAAAGTTGAATTTTTGGATGAAAATGCGTATTTTCATACTTTGAAAATTTCAGGCGTGTGTTGGACTTCCAGGCGGGGGCAGCCGCCAGAGGTGTACCGGGGACGCTTCCAGGAGCCTGGGGGAGATTTTCTGGAAGAGTCCTTGACACTTAGAAAAATTTTGAGAAATTTCCGATTTTGTGTAAAAATCACCCATTTCCCCTACTTCCACCCTAAAGGGGCGTCAATATGTCGTAAGGCGCCCCTAGACAGTGACCTAAGTGGGGGTGAAGTTTGGGTCTGATGGGTGGAAAACTGAAAAAAAGCGATTTTGTGACTTTGAGAACAAACAGAGAGCTCAAAACTTTGAAAAACGTCAGACCGCTGTCAGACTTCCAGGCGGGGGAAAGCTCTGAGGTTGTACCGAGGACACTTCCATGGCCCCCGGATTGATTTTCAAGAAAGAGTCCTTGGGACTTTGAAATTTTCCGGCGAGCTGTTTTTGGCTTCCGGGAGCCGTAGAACTTTGGGAAATCGATTCCGCTCACCGGTTCAGGGTGTTTCGAGCTAGTCCAGGTCCCAGCTACGCCGCCTGGCCTCCAAATTTCGCAAATTCGAAAAAAAAAAAAATAGAACCGGAATGAGGAAATTTCTGGCCGCCGGATCCGCCGCACGGCTCCAGGAGGTCGGACACTTTTTGACTTTGTTCCCTTAAAGTGGGGGTCGGTGTCTCACCATGCAAATACCCAGTTTTGCACACCAGCTGCAGGATATAGGAGAGAGAGGTACCTCTCGGCCCCGACCAAAATCCGTTGTTTTCGTGGTTCCTCGACTCGGGTAGGCGGTTTGGCGAGTACCCCCCTTTTG
>NW_027507964.1:22500-25000 GCF_051348905.1 Ranitomeya variabilis | reverse complement strand
ATTTCCCCTACTTCCACCCCAGGGGGGCGTCAATATGTTGTAAAGCACCCAAGGGCAGTGACCTAAATGCGGGTAAAGTTTGCGGTGCACGGGGGGAAAGTTGAATTTTTGGATGAAAATGCGTATTTTCATACTTTGAAAATTTCAGGCGTGTGTTGGACTTCCAGGCGGGGGCAGCCGCCAGAGGTGTACCGGGGACGCTTCCAGGAGCCTGGGGGAGATTTTCTGGAAGAGTCCTTGACACTTAGAAAAATTTTGAGAAATTTCCGATTTTGTGTAAAAATCACCCATTTCCCCTACTTCCACCCTAAAGGGGCGTCAATATGTCGTAAGGCGCCCCTAGACAGTGACCTAAGTGGGGGTGAAGTTTGGGTCTGATGGGTGGAAAACTGAAAAAAAGCGATTTTGTGACTTTGAGAACAAACAGAGAGCTCAAAACTTTGAAAAACGTCAGACCGCTGTCAGACTTCCAGGCGGGGGAAAGCTCTGAGGTTGTACCGAGGACACTTCCATGGCCCCCGGATTGATTTTCAAGAAAGAGTCCTTGGGACTTTGAAATTTTCCGGCGAGCTGTTTTTGGCTTCCGGGAGCCGTAGAACTTTGGGAAATCGATTCCGCTCACCGGTTCAGGGTGTTTCGAGCTAGTCCAGGTCCCAGCTACGCCGCCTGGCCTCCAAATTTCGCAAATTCGAAAAAAAAAAAAATAGAACCGGAATGAGGAAATTTCTGGCCGCCGGATCCGCCGCACGGCTCCAGGAGGTCGGACACTTTTTGACTTTGTTCCCTTAAAGTGGGGGTCGGTGTCTCACCATGCAAATACCCAGTTTTGCACACCAGCTGCAGGATATAGGAGAGAGAGGTACCTCTCGGCCCCGACCAAAATCCGTTGTTTTCGTGGTTCCTCGACTCGGGTAGGCGGTTTGGCGAGTACCCCCCTTTTGCATGGAAGTTCGCACTCGCGCCGAGACCAGGCTTCCGCGGCTCCAGGGGGACTTTTGCCGGTTGTCCGTCCCGAGTCCGAGACGCGTTTCCTGGGTCGCCCGAGCCCGAACGGACCCTCCCCACGTGGGTTCCTGTCCTCTGAGGGCGACGGTCGTCAGAAGGGGGGCAGATCCAGAGTCCTCGTCCGCAGGAGGGCTCTGGGAGGGCGGATCGCTCCTTCTGACTTTGTCCCCTCGGAGCGGGCTCGGCGTTTCTCTGTGTCGGATGTCTCCCGCTTCCGCGCCAACGGGGAGACCTATGAGAGAATCGCACCGCGACCCGGCTTCCGTCTCGAGGGCGCCCGGAGCGCGCCGGACACTCGCTTCCAGGACTCCAGGGGCACGTTTCTTCCCCGTCTCCCCCGAGGGGAAGAACGGAGGCAGGGGTTCCACCCGAGCCCCTGCCCTTTCTTCCGATCGATCTGGCTCAGCGCTCCCGGGTGGGGAGGTGGTGCCGCTCGCTCGGCCCGGGCTTTGGAGCCCGCGTCGGTTTACGGCGGGCGGTCTCCTTCCTCTGTTACCCCCCCCGGGTTTCAGGCACTCGTCCTTGGGCGCGCACGCCGGCGGTCGCCCTCCCGTCTACGGACGGAGGCGGCCGAGCTGTGGGGAGTTTGACCCGAACCGTGGTACGGCAGCGGTCCGACGACCCGCACGGGCGAACGGAGGGGCGCCCACCCACCTCGGCGTGGGGGCCCGCCGTCCGAATCGCTCCCCGCGCGGGGCAGCACAACGATCTTCTCCGAGGGCGGCCCTTTGACTTCCAGATGCGCAGCTCGTCCGCGGAGGCCCGCGCCGCACCCCAGCGTCCGAAGGGCGGCCTCCGCGGTGGGCATCGGCGAGAGCGGCGGCGGTGGGTGGCGCTTCCACGCCACCGCCGAGCTCTGCGTTTTCCAGTCTTTTCCCGAGCCCCTACGATAGTGGGGGGATGACAGACGTGCGGGGAGGCGGGCGAGTGGGTTCTCACCGTGCGGTGTGCCCCGCGGCCGAACGCCGTCGCCTTCCCCTCGTCCGCCGTCCTCCGAGGCGGCTCGGCAGGGAGCGCGAGAGCGAGAGGGAGAGCGAGAGAGAGAGACCAAGCGGACGCCCCGGAGCGAGAAGGGAGGATGGAGAAGGAAAGACGAATCGAAGGGGGGCACGAGTTTGGCGAAGGGAGTACCCGGCGTATTGCCGCACCGGACTTCGTCTGTTCTCAACAGTCGAGACACGGCTTCGGGGGGAGACGCCGCTCGGTCGGTCACCTTTGAGGTTACGGGCAAGAGCCCGGGACAAGGGACTACGCCGGAGGGCGACGCCGACACGGCCAGGCCGACCATGCCCCGCGCTTGACCTCCGGGTCGCTGGGGCTTGTGCCGGAGCCGCGGCGGACCCCGACGGCCAGCCCCCCTCTCCCACTCCTCGCGCCCGTCCGCCGGTGGGTCGAGGACCCCCCGCGGTGGAGGCAGGTCTAAGCCAGACGGCGGCGCCGCACAGGCCCCCCACGCCCTGGCCCCTCTCCCCAGCAGCGACTCAGTGCGTCGCCC
>NW_027507964.1:10000-12500 GCF_051348905.1 Ranitomeya variabilis | reverse complement strand
GGGGAAGATTTTCTGAAAGTGTCCTTGGGACTTAGAAATATTTTGAGAAATTTCCGATTTTGTGAAAAATGTCACATTTCCCCTACTTCCACCCCAGGGGGGCGTCAATATGTTGTGAGGTACCCCAGGACAGTGACCTAACTGTGGGTAAAGTTTGCGGGGCACGGGCGGAAAGTCGAATTTTGGATGAAAATGCATTATTTTCATACTTTGAAAATTTCAGGCGTGTGTCAGACTTCCAGGCGGGGGCAGCCGCCGGAGGCGTACCGAGGACGCTTCCAGGAGCCTGGGGAAGATTTTCTGGAAGAGTCCTTGGGACTTGGTGCAATTTTGAGAAAATCTCGATTTTGTGAAAAAATGACCCATTTCCCCTACTTCCACCCCAGGGGGGCGTCAATATGTTGTAAAGCACCCCAGGGCAGTGACCTAAATGCGGGTAAAGTTTGCGGTGCACGGGGGGGAAAGTTGAATTTTTGGATGAAAATGCGTATTTTCATACTTTAAAAATTTCAGGCGTGTGTCAGACTTCCAGGAGGGGGCAGCCGCCGGAGGCGTACCGGGGACGCTTCCAGGAGCCTGGGGAAGATTTTCTGGAAGAGTCCTTGGGACTTAGAAAATTTTTTGAGAAAATCTCGATTTTGTGAAAAATGAAAATTTCCCCTTCTTCCACCCTAAAGGGGCGTCAATATGTTGTGAGGCACCCCAGCAAAGTGACCTAAGTGGGGGTGAAGTTTGCGGGGCACGGACGGAAAGTTGAATTTTTGGATGAAAATGCGTATTTTCATACTTTGAAAATTTCAGGCGTGTGTCAGACTTCCAGGCGGGGGCAGCCGCCGGAGGCGTACCGGGGACGCTTCCAGGAGCCTGGGGAAGATTTTCTGGAAGCGTCCTTGACACTTAGAAAAATTTTGAGAAAATCTCGATTTTGTGAAAAATGTCACATTTCCCCTACTTCCACCCCAGGGGGGCGTCAATATGTTGTAAAGCACCCAAGGGCAGTGACCTAAATGCGGGTAAAGTTTGCGGTGCACGGGGGGAAAGTTGAATTTTTGGATGAAAATGCGTATTTTCATACTTTGAAAATTTCAGGCGTGTGTTGGACTTCCAGGCGGGGGCAGCCGCCAGAGGTGTACCGGGGACGCTTCCAGGAGCCTGGGGGAGATTTTCTGGAAGAGTCCTTGACACTTAGAAAAATTTTGAGAAATTTCCGATTTTGTGTAAAAATCACCCATTTCCCCTACTTCCACCCTAAAGGGGCGTCAATATGTCGTAAGGCGCCCCTAGACAGTGACCTAAGTGGGGGTGAAGTTTGGGTCTGATGGGTGGAAAACTGAAAAAAAGCGATTTTGTGACTTTGAGAACAAACAGAGAGCTCAAAACTTTGAAAAACGTCAGACCGCTGTCAGACTTCCAGGCGGGGGAAAGCTCTGAGGTTGTACCGAGGACACTTCCATGGCCCCCGGATTGATTTTCAAGAAAGAGTCCTTGGGACTTTGAAATTTTCCGGCGAGCTGTTTTTGGCTTCCGGGAGCCGTAGAACTTTGGGAAATCGATTCCGCTCACCGGTTCAGGGTGTTTCGAGCTAGTCCAGGTCCCAGCTACGCCGCCTGGCCTCCAAATTTCGCAAATTCGAAAAAAAAAAAAATAGAACCGGAATGAGGAAATTTCTGGCCGCCGGATCCGCCGCACGGCTCCAGGAGGTCGGACACTTTTTGACTTTGTTCCCTTAAAGTGGGGGTCGGTGTCTCACCATGCAAATACCCAGTTTTGCACACCAGCTGCAGGATATAGGAGAGAGAGGTACCTCTCGGCCCCGACCAAAATCCGTTGTTTTCGTGGTTCCTCGACTCGGGTAGGCGGTTTGGCGAGTACCCCCCTTTTGCATGGAAGTTCGCACTCGCGCCGAGACCAGGCTTCCGCGGCTCCAGGGGGACTTTTGCCGGTTGTCCGTCCCGAGTCCGAGACGCGTTTCCTGGGTCGCCCGAGCCCGAACGGACCCTCCCCACGTGGGTTCCTGTCCTCTGAGGGCGACGGTCGTCAGAAGGGGGGCAGATCCAGAGTCCTCGTCCGCAGGAGGGCTCTGGGAGGGCGGATCGCTCCTTCTGACTTTGTCCCCTCGGAGCGGGCTCGGCGTTTCTCTGTGTCGGATGTCTCCCGCTTCCGCGCCAACGGGGAGACCTATGAGAGAATCGCACCGCGACCCGGCTTCCGTCTCGAGGGCGCCCGGAGCGCGCCGGACACTCGCTTCCAGGACTCCAGGGGCACGTTTCTTCCCCGTCTCCCCCGAGGGGAAGAACGGAGGCAGGGGTTCCACCCGAGCCCCTGCCCTTTCTTCCGATCGATCTGGCTCAGCGCTCCCGGGTGGGGAGGTGGTGCCGCTCGCTCGGCCCGGGCTTTGGAGCCCGCGTCGGTTTACGGCGGGCGGTCTCCTTCCTCTGTTACCCCCCCCGGGTTTCAGGCACTCGTCCTTGGGCGCGCACGCCGGCGGTCGCCCTCCCGT